>NW_012107820.1:2220806-2316542 GCF_000951045.1 Mandrillus leucophaeus | reverse complement strand
TAATGGGTGCAGCACACCAACATGGCACATGTATACATATGTAACAAACCTGCACGTTGTGCACATGTACCCTAGAACATAAAGTATAATTTAAAAAAAGGAAAAAAAAACCTCATCCTGGAAGACATATATATATATATATGAATATATATGAGTATATAGACATATATATGAATATATATATGAATATATATACATGCATATGAATATGATTCGGGACATGGATAAAGATATACAGAGATCTAGAGGTTTACTGAAGACAAATGAGAGAAGACTTTTCTTGCCTTTGGGTTGAATCTCTTGGTTTTAAAACCCAAGATATTGACTGCGGGTACCTATGTGGAAGAAACCTGAGGGTGTTAGGAAAGAACTTACACATTCACTTATCTCATTGTGTATACATTTTATTGCATCCTTAGTATGTGTCAGTTAATGGTCAAGATGTTGGGAACAGTGGCAAATAGGCAGAAAGAGAGGCATACTTGATGATGATTGAAAAGGAAGTCCAGGTGACGTTGACTGGAATCTTAAATCTAGTCTCACCTGAGAACACATCCATTCTGCCTTCCACAGTTATGTAAGGCTATGTGATTTCCTCTTTGCTGAAGATAGCTTGAACTGTTTCTGTCCCTTGCATGTGAAAGAATATAACCAATATAGAAGTTGAACAAGTGTCTTGGCAAGAATATAAAATGGGTCTGTGTAATTTGAAATGATATATTCAATAAATGTGCATTATTTATAATGCAAAACACAAAAAGTGGAGCCAAAAGTTTTTGGCTAGTGAGGATACAGGATATACGTAATGTAGAGTGAGAGGGTAATGTAAATTATTGTGTTTTTTTCCCTGAAATAATAGTAAGAGGCATCATTTTTAAGGCACCTAGATATGCCAAATACTTCCCAAACATATATTTTTCAATCTTCAAAACTTTACTTCAAGGAAGATAATAATAGTTGGTTAAGATCTTGAGAGGGTCAAATAAATAGCACCCCGTTTCTTTACCTAAGTTCTAAATAACCTGAGAAATAAGACAGTGGAGAAGAGAGAAGCAAAATATCACTTTTATTACTGAAAAAGATTAAGTTAGATGACTTAGATTAGCACGAGCGCCAAATGCTCCTGCACTGAACTTACCTAGTCACTTGAATGCCGTACCAGTGTGGACTTCCATTGTGGGAGCTGTCAAGGGAAGACTGAAAACACAGAAAAATAATTCACTCCCAAGTGGGTAATCTGAGCCAAGAACGTTTATTTTTACCAAATTCACTAATCAGATAAGTCATTTCACCTCCCTTGCGATAGACAAATTACAGGGTGGAGAAAGGGTATAAGCACATCCCTATTTGAACCCCTCCTACTAGAAAGGAAACTTGAAAAGTGGGGAACTCTTTCCTCAACATAGTTTGATTTTACACCTGATGAAAATGAAGCTCAGAAATGTTAACTGATTTGGCCAAGATCAGACATTTAGTAAGTGGCAGAACCAGGAATCAAGGTCAAGTTGACAACCAAGTTCTTCCCTTTCAACCACACTTTGCCTCTTGTCAACTTCTAAATGTTTGTGTGTAGCCCAGCACTGCCTCTGCTCGGAATTTAGCCATCTTTCCTCATTAGTGCACAAAGATATACATAGAAACGTATCTGCTATAGCACATTTTTAGTGGAAAAAAATCAAAGAAACCCAAATTTCCTTCAACAGGGAATCATGAAATAAATTACGACATGTATGAAGAGTAGAATGCTTTGTAGCATTTTTTTTTAAATGAGGACCAATTATCTGCATATCAAATGGGAACAAAATAAGATATACTTAGTGTAAAAAAGCATGTGACAGGACAGTGTGTAGACTGTGTTCCTGTTTGGGCACATTTCAAAAATATCTATTCATATATGCTTAGAACATTTCTGTAAAAATATTTTTTAAAACTTATGGTTACCTCTAGGTGTTCGAAGGACCAGTGATCAGGGCATATTGAGTTTTTACACTTCAAACATTGATCTAGTGTTTTTCTCCTCTTTTTCTTTTTTTGAGATATAATTAATATAGCATAAAACTTATGCCCTTACAGTACACAGTGTGGTTGGTCTTAGCATGTTTAGAGTGGTTGTGAAACTGTTACCACTCCCCTAATTCCAGAACGTTTTCATCATCAAAAAGAAACCCTCATACCTATTATCCATCACTCCCTGTTCCTTCATTTCCCCAATCCTGGCAACCACTGATCTACTTTTTAATATCTAAAGATTGCTATTCTGGACATTTCATATAAATTGAATCATACAATATCTGGCTTCTTTCACTTAGTATAATGTTTTCAAGATTCACTCATGTAGTATTATTACTTTTTTATGACTCAATGTATGTGTATAGCACATACATTGTAAATACATAAATAAATTAAAAAGTTTATTCTTTTTTATGACTCAATGTATGTGTATAGCACATTTTATTTATTCATTTATCAGCAGCTGGATATTTAGGTTGTCTCTACTCTTTGTCTGTTATAAAAATGCTGTTGTGAACATGCATTTACAAGTTTTTGTGTGGATATGCATTTTTAATTCTCTTGGGTATATACGGAAATGGAATTGCTGGGTCATTTAATAACTCTATGTTGAATTTTAATTTTATTTATTTTTTCTTCTGGTAAAAGGGATACATATGCAGAACGTGCAAGTTTGTAACATAAGTATACATGTGCCATGGCAGTTTGGCGCACCTATTGACTGTTCCTCTAAGTTCCCTCCCATCATCCCACCCCCCACCCCCCACCCAGCCGGCCGTCATGTATGTTTGTATGTTTTTATCCTCTCTATCTCCCTGTGTTCTCATTGTTCAACTCCCACTTATGAGTGAGAACATGCGGTGTTCGGTTTTCTGTTCCTGTGTTGTTTTGCTGAGGATGGTGGCTTCCAGCTTCATCCATGTCCCTGCAAAGAACATGATCTCATTCCTTTTTGTGGCTGCATAGTATTCCATGGTGTATATGCACCACATTTTCTTTATCCAGTCTATCATTGATGGGCATTTGGGTTGGTTCCAAGTCTTTGCTATTGTAAATAGTGCTGCAGTAAACATATGTGTGCATGTGTCTTTATAGTAGAATGATTTATATTCCTTTGAGTGTATACCCAGTAACAGGATTTCTAGTTCTGGATCCTTGAGAAATCGCCATACTGTCTTCCACAATGGTTGAACTAATGTACATTCCCACCAATGGTGTAAAAGCATTCCTATTTCCCCACAGCCTTGCCAGTATCACTGCAACCTCTGCCTCCCAGGTTCAAGCGATTCTCCCACCTCAGCCTCCTGAGTAGTTGGGACTACAGGCACATGCCAATATGCCTGGGTAATTTTTTGTATTTTCAGTAGAGATGGGGTTTCAGCATGTTGGCCAGGCTGGTCTTGAACTCCTGACCTCAAGTGATCCACCTGCCTCGGCCTCCCCAAATGCTGGGATGACATGCGTGAGCTACTGCACCTGGCCTGTCCCTGTCTTTTAATAGTTTGATTATGATGTACTTACATATTTGTATCTCTTTGACTTTATCCAATTTCATTGTGTTTAGCTTCTTGGATACATAGGTTAATATTTTAAATTAAATTTGGAAGGTTTTGGCCATTTTTCCTTCAAATATTTTTTCAGCCCCTTTCTTCTCACCTCTCCTTCTGAGACTTTCATTATACATATGTTGATATGGTTGATGATGTCCCATAGGTTTCTGAGGCTGTCTCTCTCCCTGTCTCTGTCTTTTTACATCTTTTCTTTCTGTTCCTCAGACTGGGTCATCTCAATAGTCTTCTTTTCAAGTTTGCTGGATCATTCTTCTACAAGCTCAAATCTATAATTAAGCCTCACTACTGACCTTTTCATTTTAATTATTGAACTTTTAAACTCCAAAATTTCTACATATTTCTTTTTAATAGTTTCTATCCCTTCATTGATAGTCTCTATTTAGTGAGACACCATTCTCATACTTTCATTCTTTGCAAGTATTTTAAATAGCTAGTTTATATTCTTTGCTTACTGATTCCAATATCTGGGCTGGTTCAGCAATAGTTTACATTGAATGCTTTTTGCTTCTGTGTATGAGCCAAACTTGTTTCTTTGTATGTCTGGTGACTTTTTATTAAGAACTGGACATTTAAAAAGTATAATGCTGTAACATTTGAAATAATATTTGTCCCTTCCCTAAGATTTGTAGTTTTTGTTTCTGTATGCTTGTTTAGTAACTTTCTTGAACTAATTTCGTAAAGTTTGTATTCTTTTAATTTTTGGCTAATAAAGTCTTTCCTTGGCTAGCTTAGTGGTTAGCTAATGATTGAACAAAAATTATTTTGAATGCCTGGAACCAGTAAGTCTCTCAACCTTTGCTCACTGGGTCTGTGTGTGATTTGGAGAACACTGTTGAAAAGTAAGGCAGCCAGTTTTTAAACTCTGTCTTAGCCTTCACTTCCTGTTCTTCCTGTTTATGCAGAGCCTCAAGATTAATTAGTAGTGAGAGCTTAGGGTGAGGCCTTTTGAGTTCTTTCTTGGGCATACACACAGCACTGGGCATATGTACAACTTGACATATGAACATAGCTTTCTGAATGCCCAGGAATATCTCAGAGCATTTTAATCACTGCCTGCCCCTCCATGGAAATCTCATTCCCTACGTTTTCCTTTTAAGTTTTTCATTAGTTTCTAATTAGCCACAACTGTTTTTGCTATCCTAGACAACTGTGATGTTAAGCAATTGCCACTGATTGTTTTCAGCAAATACTCCCAGGGAAAAGGCTGGTTGAAATGAAAGAGTTCTGAGTCATGTCAAACAAAGATAAGCCCCACAATTTGCCATTTCTAGGTAGCTGTCATATGAGTCAAATGATGACAATTCTCTAAGAACGGTGTTTTGGGGCAACTTAAAACCCATTCTGCCACCTCCAGTGGTTGCTAGGCTGCTGGTTTTTACTGATTTTAGAGGACCCTTTTTAAGACTGCTATGGTGCTAAGCAGAAAGGGGAGGGAATAGGGCAAATCAAATCACCACAAATCTTGCTGTTCTTACTAAGATTCAGCCATTTATTTTAATGAACACTTCTTGGATTACTGTCAGTATTTGGTTAATTTCCAGAGTTTTGGAATTAGTGATTTTGACAACTTTTGCCAGTGTTCTTGTTGCTTTTATAGAGGAGCAAATTTTGGAGGTCTTTACTCCATCATTCCTGCCAACAGTGTCCTCTGTAGTGTTTAATTGTTTTAAATCCATGATCGTGTATAGATTTTAAAATAAAACAAATAATACAGAAAATAAATGAGAAAAAACATAAAGCAAGTTCCAAAATTTGTTTAAGTTTTGGAACTTTGAGAACACAATTGCTCTTCCTGTATAACTTGGGGGTAGGAAGCAAACTCTAATCTGTGGAGAGGTATGTGTAGACCCAAGTGTACCACATGTAGGATTTTCAGGCAAAATACAGGATACCCAATTAAAATGGAATTTCAGATAAAAGCAAATAATATTCTAGTATATGTATGTCCCCAATATTTGATGGAATATGCTTATACTAAAATTTTATTTGTTATTTATCTGTAATTCAAATTAATTGGGGCATTCTAGGTTTATGTTGTTGTTGTTGTTTGTTTGTCTTTGCTAAATCTTGCAACCCTACCCACCAACAATGCAAGTTCTGGCACTGCAAGAAACAGGAAGGCCTTCCCCTCTGATGTGTGGGCCTCTGGGAAGGCTTGCAGAGCACTTCTCAGTTGTCAATGGAAGCCATGATGGAGGTAAAAAGCTACTGATTGTACATTGGCCTGAGGGCAGATGAGTTTTCCTGCTGTGGGGGAGGAAAGGAACAATGCGAATGAGCTGTATTGTGAAACTCTGATTCTTCAGCCTTCATGCTCCCAGCATCCATTCACACCCCAAACAGAACTCCAGCCTCGGCATCTTTCCTGGGAAAGCCCCTTGCTGGAAAACCATATTCTCCAAGATTCCAGAGATCTCCTCCTCTTTGCCTTTGTTTATCAAACTTCTGCAGTTTTCAGGTCTGCCCTCGGATTCTACATTTTTTTTTTTGCCCTTTTTTAACTTTTATTTTTAATTGGCACATAATTGTAAATATATATGGGGTACAGTGATATAGTGATATATATCTACAATGTGTAATGATCAAAAATGGGTAATTAGGGTATCTATCACTTCAAACATTTATTATTTCTTTGTGTTGGGAATATTGAAAATCTCTTCAAGCTATATAAAAATATACACTAAATTAATGTTAACTGTATTCATCCTACAGTGCTGTAGAACACTAGAATTTATTCCTGCTATCTAGCTGTAATTTTTTTTTTTTTTTTTTTTTTTTTTTGAGATGGAGTCTCAAAAAATGCAGTGGCTCGATCTTGGCTCACTGCAACCTCTGCCTCCTGGGTTCAAGCGATTCTCCTGTGTCAGCCTCCTAAGTAGTTGGGATTACAGGTGCCTGCCACCACACCTGGCTAATTTTTGTATTTTTAGTAGAGATGGGGTTTTACCATGTTGGCCAGATTGGTCTTGAACTCCTGACCTCAGGTGACCCACCCGCCATGTACGGCCTCCCAATCTAGCTGTAATTTTTTAACCAACTTACTGCTATCCTTCCCTCCCCCTCCCCTTCCCAGCCTCTAAATGACCATAACTCCATTCTCTACTTCTATGATTTCAATTGTTTTTTAGCTCCCTCATATGACATGGACTCTCTATATTGTATTTTTGAAGAAGATCCCATGAATGTGGGTTGGTTATGAGCCCCAGCCAATGCCCCACGTTCATTCAGTGTTAGGAAAAGTATAATGTCAACTCAAAATAACTAGTTTTGATCTCATTTATATAATATATACACATATCATATATTATATACACATATGTGTAATATATATGATCTCTATCTTGATCTGTATCTGTATCTATCTGTTTAAACTATTTTACAAATATGTATTTCTTAAAATTTTTTAATTGAAGTTTTATTGAGGTATAACATATATGCAGAAATAATTAGTATAAAGCCCAATAAATTCTCATGAATGAATCTTGAATTATGAATGCAGCTTTAACCAAATTCAAGATGGAGCATCTAGACTGTTAAAGACTTTTTTCTCTCCTCTTTCCCAGGATCCTTACATGCGCATGGAGACCTAGTTGCCTGTCTAGCCCCAGGATTTCTGTCATCTAAAGCACTAAAGTATTTTGTTGTGTACCGTTATGTATCAGCTGTCAAATGCTAGTTTGAATAATGATCTATCTTGATATGGATGTGCCCTGTGTCCTCAATTGTGTTGTGAGCTCCTTGATGTAGGAACCAAGTACATTCCTCTTTATACCCCAACTCCTTAGCATTGTGCTGCACAGTTCAATGAGTTTTGAATAATAATGGTATGACTGGCATTGATGCATAATATATAGAATTAGCTCCAGAGGTAGCCCTTGGATTGTTCAATCTTGATTTTAGTTGAGTCAAAGAGAGAATTCTTTCTAAGTTCCTTTTAGCCCTAGGATTGTTTTCTGTCTTAATAAACAGAATTTCGTTCTGTTCCAGCACATGAGACAATACCATAGGTTTGAGTTGACCATAAAATACTTCCTATATTGTTTACAATGCCAATTTCCCATCATCCCCTAACCTCACATAGAAGATTGTTTCTGATGAAGTAATGGGCAATTTCCAAACCCTTGAGGCTTATTTAGAAAGCCTGTATCCAGGGCACTAAAAGCTGCCAATCAGTTGAACCTCTGGATAATGATGAATCCAAATCTTGTTTGATTTTTAAAAAGGTATTATTGCCTTTCAAACTTAGCCAGAAAACCAATGCAGTGCAATTTAAAACGATTCCAATAGGCTTTCTCATCACAGCATCCCAGTTTCTTTGGAAGATAAATAGCCCTAATTAAAATGTGTTAAGAAATTTTTGTCTTAAGCTTCTCAAGAGGATTCCTCATTTTTGGTTTATTTTTCATAAAAATTTACTCAAAACTCTACTTTATTTATCATTAAATTCTTCATTTATAGCAATATGAAGACTAATAATTGGATTATCACCATGACCCATGGGCATTTTAATTTTTAATGGAGATCAGGGGTCTACCCCAATCTTGATTGTGCAAAATGTCTTCCCAACTTTGAATTGTGAAAGATGCCCAGGAATGAGCCATTTTCATTACAGCAATGCAGAGGCTCTTTTGCTGTTGCTCATAATCTGTTACATGCCCCCTAGGCAGGAGCAATTTTCTTTCACAGAGCTCCTTACCTGGATACACATTTCCAATTTTTCATTTGTTTGTTTGTTTTTGAGACTGAATCTCGCTCTGTTGCCCAAGCTGGAGTGCAGTGGTGCAATCTCGGCTCAGCTGACTCCAACTTCTGCCTTCCGGATTCAAGTGATGAATGTCCCTCAGCTTCCCAGGGATATACATTTCTATCTGCTTTATTTTATAAATTGGGGAGGCCTTTGCTTATAGTAATCAGAAGATGGTTTTCTGAAGAGTTCTGTTTTTGGTTAAACCCCTCAATACCAGTTGAACCCAGAATGGCTTTTCTATAGAGAACATAAACACAAGTTGTATTTGTTTGAATCCTTTCAAGAGCAACAATACTTTCTTCATATTCTCACAACCTCAGGAGTCAAGATTCCTGAATCCAAGCACATCTCTGGTACTTACCAGCTGTGTGTCCTTCTGATAAATTGCTTAATCTCTTTTGTTTCCTCCTCTACAAAATGAGGATTATAATAGTACTGATTGCACAGAGGTGTAAAAAGGATTAAGTGAAAACAAAATTAGAGTGCTTAGCACACTCCACTCAGTAAAAGCTCAACAAATGTTAGCTATTGTTATTTCCACTGTATTGGGCTTTTTATTCAAATCCATGGAGTTTTTAGAGCCAGAAATTCAAAGAAATTCCATAGTTACAGAGAACCACCATCAAATCTTTCAAACCTTTGCCCCAGAAATACTCATATTTCTATTAAGGCCTTGATGTTTTGCCAGCTAACTTACTGTTGTTTCCTATCACTGGTATCCCACGAATAATACCATTCCCTTCTCCATTTGTTGTAACCAAATATGGCAAAACCTCTCCAACAGAAAGCTAGGAACAGGGGGTGAAAGAGAACCAGAGCAAAATTAACTAAACACTCTTTGTCTCTTTTCCAAGTATTTCTGGCAACTTGAGGCTAGTGTTAATACTAGTTATATTGAGTGTTTTCAGACATCTGAGTAAATGCCTGTCTTCACACAGAGTTGACATTTTCATCTCAGTAGGATATATATATATATATATATATATATTGCACTGCGACATTAGGGTGAGTTGTTGGTACTCTCCCAAGATAGTCTTTATGTTGAAAGAAGCTGTAGAGTTATTGCAGATGCCTCTTTTATCTGCATAGATTTCAGGCAAGATACACCCTGGGGGTCGATAGAAATACTCTGAGTCAAGGGGCTGGGAAAAAGTCTTTGTATAACTACAGAAGTTAAATGCACCAACTGATATCATTAACAATAATGAATAAGCACCCTGGGAAAATTACCACAAAGATTACACAGATACGTGACAGGGCTTATGTCACATGACCCAGCATGTTGTCAAGTCCTGGGGCAGCAATTCCAGTTGAAGAAACCAATGAGAACCTGTAACTTTTATACATTCATGTTTCTCAGGCAATGGGCCATGTTGTCCACTTTTAGTATAATGAGATTCATTAACCCATTTGTCATTTCACATATATCTATCTTCTTGAAAATTCTTTGTAAAGGGATGGCCAAGACTAAATGTGGTGAATTTTCCTCCTGGAATCCTTTTCCAATAGATGCCTTGCTTTTCCTTTGCTAGTTAATAAAATTTTGAGAAAGCAATGGAGTTGCTGGCTGTGACCTGTGGAAACTTCTAGATTTATTTAGAAGGCAAGTCAAAGCACATAATAAGTGGCATTATCTGTAATTGTGCAGTGAACATGTGCAACTGTATATGATGGCTCATAAGTTGCATGAGTGACTTACCTGTTAGTGGATTTGAGTAACTGAGTAGGTGTAACTCATTCTCTTTATCCTTATTTATTCGGGATCTGCCTTTCTGCGGGGACATTTTCCATGCTGTAAATTTTACAAGGGAGCCCCCATCTCTTCTGGAGGCCTACAGATTTCCAGTTCTGCTTGTGATTGAGCAGGTGGTTTTAATTCTGGGGTGCAATATTAGAAAGCCCTCTGTTGCCATATAGCTAATCTTCATTCTCTAACTAGATTGTTCCTTTAGGGCTTTTCTGTATTATTTCTGAGTCTCTTTCTTAACTGATTCTGAACTTGGGCAGAGAAAAAGAGAGCCATATTACTGACCCTTTAAATCCCCAACCTTTATCATTTATTGAGCAACTACTATGTGCCAGGCTCTCTGATCACATCATCTCATTTAATCTTCACTATGCCTGTGAGTTTTACATTGTTATCCCCATTTTGCAGAAGATTTGAGGCCAGGGACATTCAGTGAATGTCAATAAGGGGCGGAGCTGAGATTTAAGTGCACAGCCTTCTGATTTCAAAATTCATCATCTGTCTACTTTGCAGCGGTTTTCAAACAATTTCTACAAATAAAAGATTTCAAATCCAACATGAGAAACAGGAAACAGATAAGATGCTTTGGATTGTCATGTGGGTGGGTCTCAGAATTCCACTCATCTCATTACCCCACTCTTCCTTCTCTGTGGCAACCCTGAGTTGTGTTCCTATGGCTTTTCTAAGCATAGTTTTCAAGCCACTGCCTTTCTGGATTTCTAAGGGATCTTTGCAACAAGATCGCTCAAGCAGGGGATTTCCAAGAATTGGCATAGAGTTCTCAGTTCTCAGTCCCAAGTAGAGCCAGAAGTATACTGAGAAGAAGTCACTCCCAATAACCAGATCCTTGCCTGTGTGTGCTTAGACCTGAGCTGCCCTGGTCCTGGCCTGCCAGGCTGTGAGGAAAGATGAGATATGATGCAGCTCAGCTCTTTGAACTATGCCCAAGGCCAGGCCAATCCTTCCCACATGTGAGGAGTGCTGAGGGCTGAACAGAAAAGAGCAGGGTCTGCAAGGAAGGAGACAGCCTCTAGAAGGCTCTTCATTACGCTGAAGGACAGCACACGTGGACTGGGCACGTTTCCAATGGAAAGGAGTACAAAGCAAGGAAGAACAAATGGTCACATGTACAATTATTTCCTTTTGTGGAAGTGAAAGGTCTAATTTACACATCCTGCAAACCCTACTGACTGTGGAAAGATTTGGCCATATGGAAAGGTTTCCTACTGTTGCCTTGGCTGGCGTATATTTGTAGTTTAGACTAATAGTCAGAGATTAGTCACGGGGATGTACAACATGAAGTCAGCCTTGCTCCCCTACATGGAGGCAGAGCTAGCTTCAGTCACAAGATGTTTCTGTGAATGTTTTTTCCCCTCATTTCCTCTCAGAGGAGAATAATTTCTGAGCCTTTCTAGTTACCAAGTCTTTGTTCAGTAACTAAGAAACATTATTTTGTAGAAGCCTCTAATAATTATCCTTATGACGCTCATCTTAATAGGTGTTACATTGCTTGCCTTAATTAAGCAGAGACTGCTTTCATCCCAGAAACCTTTTATGATTTTAGTTTACATTCTGATGGATTCTACTTGTACAGGCTCTGAAGGTTTTTTTTTTCTTTTTCTGAGATGGAGTCTCGCTCTTGTTGCCCAGGCTGGAGTTCAATGGCGTGATCTTGGCTCACTGCAACCTCCACCTCCCGGGTTCAAGCAATTCTCCTGCCTCAGCCTCCCAAGTTGCTGGGATTACTGGCATGTGCCACTACGCCCAGCTAATTTTGTATTTTTAGTAGAGACAGGGTTTTGCCATGTTGGTCAGTCTGGTCATGAACTCCTGACCTCAGGTGATCCACCCGCCTCGGCCTCCCAAAGTGCTGGGATTACAGGTGTGAGCCACCATGCCCAGCCTGTTTTCATTTATGGAGTAAGATACTCACTGATGAATGGTCATATGCTTGTGTGTCTTTGTATATGCTTGGTCTGAAAATTGACAAAGGGCTCAACAGCCCCATTCGAGAGTAGAGAAGAAAAATTCAGGGTTTTTCTACAGTGGTAATACCCAGAGGCAATTGGCCCAGTTATTATTAATGTGTAGTGAATTTCCCCATTATTTAGCAGCTTAAAACAATTGTATTTTGAGAGTCAGGTTTAGAAACAGTTTGGCAGTTCTCACTGTCTCTCATGTGGTTGCAGTCAGATATTGGCTGGGGCAACAGCCATCTGAAGGTTTGACTGAGCCGGATGTCCAAGGTGGCTCATGCACATGGCTGGTAGTTTACACTGGCTGGTTTTTTGTTTTTTGTTTTTTGTTTTTGTTTTTTAACTTTAATTTGTTGTAGAGATGGGGTCCTGTCATGTTGACCAGGTCAGTCTTAAACTCTTGACCTCAAGTGATACCCACCATGGCAGCCTCCCAGAGTGTTGGTACCACAGTGTGAGCCACTGTGCCCGACACTGGCTACTGACTGGCTCAGCTGGGGCTGTTGACCAGAGGCCCACAAACACATGGCACATCCAGCACAGCAATCCCATGGTCCCAGGATAGTCCAAGTTCTTACATGGTGGCAGGGATAGGCTCTCCTAGAATGAGCACCCCAAGAGAATCAGGTAGAAGCAGCATGGCCTTTGCTGACAGCCTCAGAAGTTATGCCACATCACTTCCATTGCATTCTATTGGTTACAACTGAGTCACAAGATAGGCCAGGAGTCGAGGGGAAAACGTATAGTTGACCTATCTCGATGAGAAGCATATCAAAGAATTTCACTTACTATGTGCATTCTCCCAGATGACTGAGTCCAGAGATAAGACTTTTCTGCTTTGCTGATTTTCTAGCTAAATAGTAGATCTTCCCTGTCTTTTCTCTTCTTTGTCCAGTACTGAAGAAAGGAACTTTATCCAGTTTTCATTTTTTATCTTTAAATTCTCAGTTAAAGAGAAGAAAAAAATGCATCTCTGCTGTTTATTCATTGATTTGACAAATGTGTGTTATTTATAAATGGGTGTCCGCCTCCAACAAAGTCATGACGCAGCACAGCAAAACAGAGAGCCATGTGTTTTTTAGTAATTCTATGTCCGTGTGTGCAACTTGCAATAATAGTGACTATATGAGTGCTAAGAACAATGTTACAGGAATTGGAAGGCAGCGGTTACTTCTGAGATTGGAGGAAGGAGAAAGGAAAGGCAGCTTTTAAGGAGCCTCATCGGTGTCCATCATTGCAGTGTTTTGGGGCTGGATCTCAAAGACACCTGGCTTAGAATCAGGTATTTGTAGTGGAGAAAGAAAAATGTAGTGGAGGAAGAAAAAGTGGAGGAAGAAAAGAAAAAAGAGATTTGTTCTGGAATTTTTAACTTTCTGCCTTGTGCCTAGAGCTCTGCCTGGGAGAAAGTGGATATTAATAAACGCTATTTGACAAGCAAGACTCAAAGTCTAATGAAACTATAAACTATTTCAAAATTACAGAAATCTGACTTCCCCATGTCTTTGTTGTTAGTAAACTGTGAATAACTTAATGTGACCAGCAAAATATTCCAAGCCAAGGCTGTCTGAGCTGCTCAGTGGCCATGTCTTTTTCATGTATTCATCTAGGCAGTAAGTAGTTATTGAGCACTGGCCGTGTGTCAGGAATGTACTAACCGTAGGGATAAATTGGTGAACATGATGTATTGCATCAACCTTGGTTTTGGAACATGGTTCTGTTTTGTTCAACTACGCTGAACTTGTGTAAAGGGAATTGATTAACGTTCAACTCAAAACTAAATGAGAGTACTCCTTTCTGGAAGGGAAGTTGATATGGTTTAGATATCATCAAACCTACGCATGGTGAGAATCATACCATCAGAACCACATAGTGAAGCCCCAGACACTGGTGTTAGTGCTAGTGTTTGTGCAGCATGTTGCCAGATTAGAATCTGAATAAGAGTGCAGAGATCAGAAGGATCAATGGTGAACCCTCCCTCATATTTCCTCCCGGTGTCATGGAGGAAAATCAATTGGCTATTAATGGAACACTGAAGACGAGCTTCTGCCTTAAAACAAACCAAACTTTAACTGGCACTGCCCCTAATGAACAGAACTTCATATTATCTTTTCTAAAAGTTAAAAATCTCAATGAACAAAGACATTCTCTCTTTCTCTCTCTCTTTTTTTTTTTTTTTTTTTTGGAGATGGATTCTCACTCTGTCACCCAGGCTGGAGTGCAGTGGCGTGGTCTCGGCTTACTGCAACTTCTGCCTCCCAGGTTCAAGTGATTCTCCTGCCTCAGCCTCCTAACTGGGATTACAAACATGTGCCACCACGCCCAGCTAATTTTTGTATTTTCAGTAGAGACAGGGTTTTGCCATGTTGGCTAGACCTCAGGTGATCCACCTTGGCCTCGGGTGACCTCAGGTGATCCACCTTGGCCTCCGAAAGTGCTAGGATTACAGGCATGAGCCACCATGCCCAGCCAGACAAACACATTTTCAATGCTATATTACCTTTAGTTCTTCTTATCAAAATGATATGATCCTCCCCCTGTGTAAGCAGTATATCCTGATCTATTTTCAGATTTATATTTTATATTGTTTGTTGTGATTCATCTTGTTTTCAAAGTATGTATTCAAATATCTTTTTTAAAGTGTGTTTACTTATGAGGAAAAGAGTCTGCCTTCCCTGTAGATCCTAAAACAATTTCTGGAAAGGTGGTGTAGGCAGAGGGAAACGGGGGTTTCCACATGTATATGATAGAGAAAATGTGAAACTGGGTGTGATAGTTCCTGACTTCAGCTGGTGGTCAACTCCTTCATTTCTAAATGTAGTTCTTAAGTATTTTACAACAGTAAAAGCCATATTTCAAAATTTCTGAGTCTGTAGGTTTTGGTCATTTTGTCACAAGTTGGACTTCAGGACTCTGATCATGTACCTATGGACACTGTAGGGTTAGAGGTATTGGTAGGAAATCAGGGATATTGGCACATGCTCGTTGTTCCTTGACGTTTTTGAGAGAGGGATAGTCCAAGAGGCAAGTTTAGGTGAAAAGTGACATGCCTGGATGCAGAAAGGGAAGACAGTCAAATTTTGCTAATACAGACTCTTCCTGCCCATAACCTAGAATCTAAATCGATTTAAAAGCCATAATTTGGAGATTTTCAAGCTTGCAAATCCCAGTTTTGTACAAAATTGATGTCCTTCTCCTACTTACCTCCCAAAAGGTAGAGAAAAAAGAAATTTCTCAGGAGGTATGACTGGTAGAATTGGGACAAAAGCAAATCTGATTCCCCATGCCTCCCCTTAGTATCTCTCACCACACATCCTTTGTAAGACAGGAGGCACCGTCTAGCTTAGGTGCACCCAGGAGGGCTGGGATCACAGGTGACATCACCCCTCCCCTGCTTCACACCATCTTCCATCACGTAGCTTTTGTTACCAGTTGGCTCAAGGTGGAGGCCATTAAACTTTGTGCTTGAAGGTGGGAAGATCATAGAGACACGTGGCGAGGAGGAGCGATTGTGTCTCTCACAGGCCTCATACAGACAAGATGACTGGCCATTATCAGTGCCTGGACCTGACCAGAAGTGAATTTCAAACTGATAAAAGTCTGGAACCATTCAAGCCCTATTGTTCTGAGACCATAGAATCTGTATCTGCTGGAAGTGAGCTGTTAAATCCAGCAGCATCCAGGAGGGTATCTTCTTCAACCCTTACCCCAGAAATGGCCATGGAAGACAATGGGAAAGGGAGGCTCCAGTGGAGTGGAACCAGGGATGTCCACCAGGCTGACAGAGAAACTCACTCGATTCCTGGGTCATGGAACTAGTATTTGCTATTGATGTCCTTCAGGAAATAACATGTGCTATGGATCAGTGATGACAGTCACTTCTCTGAATGAAAGGTTTTATTGGATTTATCTTGTTTTTTTCTTGATGAGACTTTAGGTTCTTTTCACTGGAAGGACTATGTGCATTTTGTGGAAGTATGAGCATTTTTTGAACAATGTATGGAAGCTGGGAAGTCGAAGAGGTAGACTGTGGAGGATAATGGTTGGGTAGTTGTTAGTCCAATAATCTTTCTCCCTGTCTCCCTTGCCAGGAGAGCCATTGTTCTGTTTGAAAGTCACTCAGGCGAGGGGACTGTATTCCTCATTTTAGGGATAAACACTGTTGTTATATGCCAAGTATGGTAATCTCATTCCCTTTGCCAGTGGTTGATTTTTCCAATGGACCTGGATGTAATTCTGGCTGATAAGAAGTGGTAGGTTTCTAAGGATGGTTTCTTCAGAGAGAGAGAGAGGAGAGAGAGAGAGAGAGAGAGAGAGAGTATATTTTGCTGTTGGAAGCTGTTATTTCTGGATATGATTCCTGGCATGGCCTCTGTCTAATTGGATCCAACCAGGCTCTCCTTAGGTCAGTCTGATAAAGAAAGAACTCAGGTTCTTGTCAATGTTAGCCCATACTTCTTGTGATGAAAAATAATAAATTTTCCTTATTTGTTAAGCCAGTTGAATTGGGGTTCATGATTTGCATTCTAATTCTTACGGAGGATAAAGAAGCAAAACTACAGGCGTTGATGAAATTCATATTCAGAATCTGTATCTCGAGGCAAGTGAAGAAAGGTCTACTAGAACAGCCCTGTGAATAAATTACCGTTTGCTTGCTTGGTAAAAATTAGAATAGTATTGTTTTCCAAAAATTATGTAAAAATTGCAGTAAGGCATTATTTGTCTTTAGAGTCATTGAATGCTATTTACTGAAATACACAATATGCAGTCTGATTAGGTTTTTTGAAAGGGTCACTTTTAAGGACAGCTGCAGCATGTTTTTCTTTCAGAAGCTCTGTTCCGCGCAAGGGTAGGAGGCGGGTCATTTGTTGTTTTCCCCGCTCCATAAGGAGGAAGCAGCTCATGCCCTCACTTGAGCTGAGCCGCATAAGAGGAATCTCAATGAAGCCTCCAACTTAATAAGAGCAGTTTCTCTCTTCTGCAAAGTTCCAGGCAGCTTGTCTGATTTAGATATTTTAGGATCAATAGATCATCACGAGAACAAGTAGCTACTTCTACTATGTTTCTATTACTGATTTCTAGCCTACTTTAAGAAAAATAACATTTAAATACAAAGCTGGGGATACTACTCAGCAATAAGGATAGACTACAGCCTCAGGCAACAACATGGATGCCTCTTACCAATGAGAAAGAAGCCAGACATGAAAGAGAACATCCTGTATGATTCCTTAAAGTTCAGAAACAGGCAAAATGTTTCATGATGTCAGAAGTCAGGAGCATGGCTACCTTGAGGTGAGGGGATGCTGACTGGGAGGTTGCTAGATATCTTCTGATTCTTTACCGTTTCTTTGTTTTGTTTTGAGACAGAGTCTTGCTCTGTTACCCAGGCTGGAGTGGAGTGGCATGACCAAGCCTTAACCTCCTGGGCTTAAGCGATCCTCCTGCCTAAGTCTCCTGAGTAGCTGGGACTACTGGCACACACCACCATGCCCTGTTATTTTTCATTTTTATTTTTAGTAGAGACGAGGTCCTGCTATGTTGTCCAGGCTGATCTTGAACTCCTGGGTGAGTTCAAGTGATCCTCCCGCCTTGGCCTCCCCAAATGCTGTGATTACAGGTGTAAGCCGCCATGCCCAGCCTGTTCTGATTCTTAATCTGGGTGTTGGTTATACAGGTATGTGTATTTTGTGAAAAGTTATGATTGTGCGGTTTTTTTTAGTATGTATGTTATCATTCAATTAAAAGTTTGCAAAAAAAAAAAAACCTATAAAACTGACCCTTAAAGTGTATCTGGTAAAATTCATGTGTTTAAGAAAGACATGAAGTGACAGAAACCAAAATGTCAGAGCTATTGGTGGACTTCCCCCTTTGTACTCATTTTAATCACCCTAAAGCTGTTCAAACACCTCTTTCGGTTAGGGCTATGGTTACAAGTGACAGAACCAAATCCCAATTAGCTTCATCTCAAAGAGGAATTGATTTGAGCCACAAAAATCTAAAAGAAAATGTTGAAAAACCAAGTGTGGGAAAGAGTGGGGATGCAAATGGGCTTCAGGAATAACTATAGCCAAGTTACTGAGGTGCGTGAGGAGCCTCCCCTCATTCCTCCTGTGCTGTGTGTGTGTGGCCAGCTTCCTTCTCCTTCCTTGCAGACTGGATCACTCCATGTCAGCGGAAACATATCCACCAACTTCATCCTTGTCTGTTGTGATGGTTCACTTTAGATGTAAACTTGACTGGATTAAGGATTACCTAAAGAACAGGTAAATACATGATTATTTCTGAGTATGTCATGGAGGCTTTTCCAGAGGAGATTGCCAAGTGAGTCAAGGGACTGAGAGGGGAAAATCTACTCTCAGTGTGGGCAGGTACCATCCAATCAGCTGGGAACCCAAATAGAACAAAAAGGCGAGTTCCTCTCTCTCCGTCCTGGATGTGGGGTATATTTTCTTCTGTCCCCTCGACATCAGAACTCCAAGCTCCAACTTTTAGGCTCTAAAACTTACCACAGTCCTCCATCCCACCCCCAGTTCTCAGGCCTTCAGCCTTGGACTGAGAATTACACCACCTGCTTCCCTACTTCCAAGCCCTTTGAACTTAGACTGAGCCATGCTACCAGCATCCCAGGGTTTCCAGCTCGCAGACAACCTGTCTTAGCCAATTCCCATAATAAATTCCTTTTTATCTATCTGTCTATCTGTCTGTCTGTCTGTCTATCTATCTATCTATCTATCTATCTATCTATCTATCTATCTATCTATCTATTTAACAATCTTTCTCTCTTCTCTCTCTACACACACACACACACACGCACACACACACACCCTATTGGTCCCATATCTATGGAGAACCCTAATATTGAACCTTCCAGCTTCAGCCACCATAGGGAGATTGCTCAGTGTCAAGTCCAAAAAATTCTAAGCAAAGGAGTCAAGAGTCAGTAGCCCACCTTGGATTGAGTGCCAGTTAGGTTGGTGGGTCATGTACTATATACAGAGAGAGAGAAAAAGGCGGGGGTTTGCTGCGAGGTCACCCAAGGGGCAATGACAGAGCCAGACCTGGGCTCTGATGGCGGCTTCTGTACTTCCTGATTCCCACCCCTGGGATTGAGATGGGGGCAACGCTTTTCCATAGGTGTTCCTAGATTACCACAGGATGCTGGGAACAGCTTTCTGTGGCTCATTCTTGCACAGAAAGAAAACCCCCCTAAAGGTTTTGGAATTTCGCCCTTCATGTTGACTGTGCTCACACAAAGCTCTTCTTTTCAGAAGCAGTTCTTTTCTCAGAACATTTCAAATGTAACAAATATACATCCATCAGTGTGGAGCGGCAATCAGCTCCCTATTCATTCGAGCCAGTGACCCTGGGCCTCCTCGCCCTGGAAACGCTCCACGGGAACACCGCGCCATGCCAGAGAAGCTGGCGTCCACACAACCCGCTGTAAACAGCTTTGCAGAGATCTTCCTCTGGAGGGCACAGATCCCTGGGATTGCTAGGATGAGGTTTCTCATTCTTTCCGAAGTAAAGGACACTGGCAACGTTAAAGCGGGAACGAAAGAGCTTTGATCTTATGAGGCGGAGGTGCTTATCCCTGCTGGGGTTAACAAGGAGAACGTTCAAGCACTGGGAGTGGTCCACCTCGTTCCTTACCCTCCAGGTGCATCGACTTCCTTCTCCCCGCCCCAAAAGGCAAAGAATCACTGCGGGATGATGGCTCCCTCTGGAGGCCATGATGGGGAACTGTGTGCCTCAATTTTGCAGCCACGGCTGCCTTCCCCTCCCCCACTTTCCAGGGGCTCCTGCCCAGGTCGAGCTTCCCATGGTCTCTTCCCCAGTACATTACACACACTCCCTCCTGTGTGTAAGCACATAGATAGCAAAGCACCCAGAGGCACGCATACCCTTCTTTAACCCCCCGGTTCATCTCAAGTCTTATCTGTCAGTTATCTTAGGTTAAAAAAAAAACCAAACAATTCCACCTCCTTCTTTTCATTCCATTTGTGTTGCCCATAGTTTAATCACATCTGACAAGACTCACATGGGGTGTTAGTGAAAGAACTCTACCAAAGGAAAGAAACGCCACCTGCATTGAAGTAAAACTGAGTGCAGTCAACAGATGTAATCCTGTAGGTCCTGGCTGGGGTGCTAGGCTCCCAGGTAGAGGAAACCACCACCCCAGTTTGCAGAAGACTGGTGGAGCTTCTGGAGCATGAGATTATTAAGTGCTGAAACTGGGACACTCCCATTAAACCTGTGGCAGTGGGTCAACCTACTTCAAGGACTTGGTGGTCCAGAGGTTTCGCCTTCCTGGGAGATTTCTCCTTGATTCTGTCGGGAGAAATGGAAGAACTCTGAGTGGGGAAGGAAAAATGAAAGTAAATATTAAATGGCTCTTACAAATTACAGGCATTTGGGGAGCACCCATGCTCACGCAGACATGTAGGCAGGTGTATAGAGTACACTGATTTGGATTTAATGTCGGATGATTATTGACTCTGTTTTTGAAGCATTCACACTAACAATGTCCCTCAAAAGCAATCCCACATTTTTGTCAAAGAAACATTAATAATTTCCATTTATGCATGTTTGTGTAATTTCTTGTTACTCTAGTTAAAAAGCTTATGCATCTCATAAAAGGTAAAAAGTAATAGCTACTTTTAAATTTTATTTTTTATTTTTATGGGTACATAGAGTATATATTTATGGGGTATATGAGATATTTTAATACAGGCATACAATGCATTATAATCACATCAGGGTAAATGGAGTATCTAGCCCCTCAAACATTTATCATTTCTTTGTTTTACAAACATTCCAATTATACTCTTTTAGTTATTTTTAAATGCACAATAAATTACTGTTGACTGTAGTCACCCCATTGTGCTATCAAACATTGTATCTTGTCTATTCTATCTAACTATATTTTTGTACCCACTAACCATCCCCAATGTCCTTCCCTCCCTACCGCCCCTCCCAGCCCATGGTAATCATCATTCTGTTCTCTATCTTCATGAATTCAACTGTTTTAATTTTTAATTTCCACAAATGAGTGAGAACATGCAAAGTTTGTCTTTCTGTGAATGGCTACTTTTTATTGAGCACTTCACTACTCAGAACCGCACTGTCTTTTTATTACACACAATTGATGGATGAGGAAACTGAGCCTTAGAGAGGCAGGTGACTTGCCCAAAGTAAACGGCAGAGAAATATTTGCCTTCAGGTCTCTGACCGCAAAGCCTGTGCTCTAAATCACACGTATTAGATTTGTTTTGTATATGGTCTCTTACCTTATAAAAATAACACATTGCTTAACATTTTATAAGCATCTCCCTCCACTGTGGTACCATTAGTCTTTCCAGCCTGCAATTAATTCCCCTCCAGTTTCTTTCCTGTGGCACAGAATTTTGTTCCCTGGTAAAGTGCGAGTGTCCCCTGTAAATTTCCCAGTTGACCAGGAGAGATCAGACTTGAGCTGCAGTCACACCTTGAGCTGATTTTTATGGGGGAATATTGGTGAGAAGCCACAAGCCCTAACTGGCAGTCATGGGACAGGGAATTGACTTCCTGAAAAAGAAACCCAAGGGACTTATACAGCATTTGGAGTAAACCATAGATTTTGCCTTTTCTGAGATCACTTTTTATCCCTTTATGTTTGTTACTTCCTGATACAGGGAACAAATTTGATGATATGGAACAGAATGAAGCTAAAAGTGAAAGTGTCTCGTTACTTTCTCCTCACCTCAAAGCACATGCTCCATTTCATTTGTCTGTAAATATTACCTTGAAGATAAAATTCAACGTTTTCTACTTATTAAACTTACTCTTATAAATTTATTTTAAAAAATCATTTAACTTTCACCCACATTGCATGAGATCACATTACGCTGGCATCACAACTTAAGGGAAAAACAATAGGTTTCTCTTTTACAAATAAAGATTACAGATAAAAAAGAATCATTGATTGAGCTGGAAGTTCTTTAGGTTGTTTGCATCGTATTTCCATTAGCCTCTAGCAGTTAAATTCACAAATGACATTTGTTTCTGCGGCTCTATGCAGGGATCGAGTGTACCTGCTTTCTTCCATTGAACATTCCTTGAGTATCTTTCTGGTTGGCCATGTCCAGGCTATGACCCCTGCAGTAGCCTGTTGATACAGTAAAGAAAAAACCAAAAGCACAGAAGTAATAGATTTATGTAACTGTAAGATGCAAGAAATGAGGATTCCCAAACCCAGAACCATCTGGTCCAGGCGATATGACTGACATACTCCCTCTTTTCTCTTCCTTGTCTGTGCACAACATGAAACCCCTGAGTTCTGACATCTTTGGACCTGACCAGTTTCTCACTCTGCATCATGGTCCCCAAACTCTACAATTCCACTCGCGAAGAAAAGGCAAGGCAGCCCACGGGTCCTTGAGATTGTGTGCATTCCTGAGCGGCTGTATGTTGGTTCTGCAGTAAAGCAAAGGGAAAGTTAAAGAGAAGCAGTAACCACAGAATACAATTTAGTGCATATTTTTGCAGATCTTTTCCTAAGCTATAATCTATTATATTTTCGTGGTTTTGTTGGACTCTTCTAAATAGGTCGAATTATCTGGTGGTTAAACAGTTGTGACCTTTCAATGATTGGACAGACAGCACAGGCTTTTGTTCCTTGTTTCTAACTTAATGTGTTCTTTTTTAGCTCTTACTTTTTGAAGGGATTAACTTTAAACCAATATCAAGGTTTCCTTTTTAAAACAACCCATTCTTTGTTGCTTGAAACCCTATCGCTTAAGAACTTTGAGTCTTTTTCACATTTGTGTGTAGGAGGCCTTATGGGTTTTCAACCCATTTATCATGGGAACCAATGATTCAGGGAAGAGGTCAACCTTAATTCAAGGCCCACCATGTGAGGCAGAGAATTTCAGATTCCTCAGCACCCAGTCACTTCACCAATAAGAACATGGAGGGGTTGCGGAGGGGGATATGAAAGATAGATTTTGTCAAAATGGAATTTTCTTTTTAAAAAATTGATCTGTCACTCAAAAAATATGCATTGAGCACTTCCTGTATTCCAGGCACTGTTGTAAGCACAGTGGAGATGACGGTGAGAAAAGGTGGACAAAGTCTCTGCTTACATGGAATTTACATCCTAGAGAGCAGAAGCAGATCATAAACAAGCAAATTAATCACTTACATTACTGGAGTTTTTAAGCTAGAAATCTAACATACTTTTGTCATAAATTTGGATAATACAGAGGAGTATAAAGCAAGAAGTAACAGTGACCTTCCCAAGCTCCCTCCAAGTCCTTCCTCAAAGGTAACCATTGTTGCAATTTAATCTGTAATTTCTACCACGTGTATGCAAACAGATACGTTGATTGTAGGGGAGGGATCATAATGTACATATTACATGGCAACTTGCCTTTTTCCTCCTTGGCCAGGTATTAGATGCAGCTTTCCTCATCAGAACATAGATCTACCACATTCTTTGCAAGGTCATAGTGTGAATGTATGAATCTATTCCTCTATTGGCAGGCATCTTGTTTCCATTTCCTTGTCATGACAAACACTGCTGCTGTGAATACTCTTTGTATTATGTCATTTGAAATGACAGTAATATTTCTAGGAGCTAGAATCCTTCAGTTGAAAGTTCTGGGTCAAAGGGCATGCCTATTAGATTAATTTTGCTGATGATGAATGCATTTGAAAAACACATAGGAGGAAAAAAGAGAAGAAGAGATGAGGACTCATAAAAACAAAATATCAGGAAAAGTAGCGCTTAGTCAAGAGTGCAAGCAGAGCAGGATGGGAGCAGATCTGACCACAGAATGTAGTTATACCATCTCTTCTCAGCCTCTCATGAATTCCCCATACATTCCATAGCTGGACAAAGTTATTTCGTTTGAGCTCCACGAAAATACGTGTTAATGGTTCTCATTTGGTACTATTTGCCTTAACTCATACTATGTTTTATGAAAACCCAGTAAATGTTAGTCAAATTCAAGCCATGAAATATGTATTGAATTTATCCATACATTACCTTGTATTTATTTAATTCAATCAGTAAATATTCCTGGAGTGCCTGCTCTGTGTCAGACACTGTGCTGAGCCCTAGAGATTCAACAGTGAATCCGGTAGAGCCCATCAAACTCAACAGCCTAGTTCGGGAGAGAGTTATTCATCCAATCCCGGAGCATAAAGTTGCCAGTGTCACATGCTAAGAAGATATCTGATATTTACAAGAGCCTCTGACAGAGGCTTAATCCAATTGTGAAGGCCAGGAAAGTTTTTTCTGAAGAAAGTGCTCCTGAGTTGAGTTGGGAAAGGTTTGCTTATTGGGTAATGATGTGTAGGCTAAGACAGGAAGGGCTGCTTGGATTTACTTAGTTACGTAGATTAAGAGGGAGGTGGGGGGACCTGATCCAAGCCTCAGTGCTGGGGTAAAATTGGCAAGGATGGGGTGAAAGAAAGCCAGGTGGGTCTGGATGGAACTTGTAGTTCATGACTAAGCATGAGACTTTGTGAAACAATGTCAGCTTCACTGGAGAAGCTGATGAGGACAATGAGATCCTTAAAGAACCTGACACTAGCACAATATCCAGCACATAGAAGGAACTTTTAAAAGATTGATTAAAAGCACAAAGGAATGATAGCTCATGGCTAATTAAGCCTGAGCATCGAGCAACCATGCAGATACACCCCTGAATTTGCAGGGCTTGAAGCAAGGGTACAAATGAAGCCCACATAGCATGTGCCTAAATATTTTAAAGTTGTATATAATGCCACATCTACAGCCATCCTGTTCTTACTCAGGGCCCTGCAGTGTGATCCTCAGAGAATGATGCTGGTGTTCTTTTCCTGGCCTGTCCTGCTGCCTGTGAACTTGAGTGATTTCATGGCCCTGTCAAGGCAGGTGGGGCAGAAGGTAGCCCAGGCTCCCAGGTTACCTGGACCCACGTGGACCCACTGGACCTGGGATGGAGACTGACTTATCAAGCTGCCCAGGATGCCAGGGTTTCCTGAAACTGTCACCCAAGCAGAGGTGAAGTAGAAGGCACAGTGATCTGTCTGTCTGGATGTCCACTTGGGGTGATCTGGGGAATGTGACTTGAAGTAAATTGTGGCCCTGGTAAAAACCCAGGACAAAAACCATAATCCTTCACTTCCCCTCCCTACAACCTCCTGTGGCCTGAGAGGCCCAATTGGATGGCATGTTGTCTTGCCTCAGTCTAGGGGTGGTGTTGATACTGCAACTGTTTCTGGATTAATAATAGAATCATTTAGTTTATAGTGTAGGAGAGTTACTGTTCATATTATTTACTCAGGTGTTTCTTTTTTCTGAAGACCTCCCATGGGCCAGGCCCTGTGCTAGGGCCAGGACATAGGGTTGAACACCAAGGCCTGGCCTGTGTGCTCAGGGAGCTTGCACTGTGGCTGGGATGACAGGTTCGACACAAGCAGTTGCAATTGAGATGAGTGTCACGAGAAGGGAGGTCCAGGGTGAAGAAGAAGGGAAGCGACCTACCATGGCCACACGGCTAGTCTAGTGAGCGGCTGAACTATGAATGAAGCCCACCTTGGTTGGACTCCTGGATCCTTTCTCACCTCTCCATCACTGCACTGTTCAACCCAGAGCTATGGGGCCGCCTTGGAGGGGAACCCCAGTGGCAGCTCCCAGACGCCCCTCAGTGAGCACATCTAGAAGAATCACAGACATCATCCTTGAGCTCTTTCCATCTCACTTCTGGGTCAGCCCAAAGGGGAAAACTTCCCCAGACACAATCTGCCCCTTCAGCAAGTGCTCTCCAACTGCTCCCCTGAGGGGGCTTGAGAAAGGAAGAGCATTTGATGCGGGTAGGCAGTACTGACCAGCCCAGAACAGCTGGCACCGACTCCATGGTCAGGGGCAGAGCCCTCTGCATTTAGATGAGCAGCAGGTTTGGCCCGTGGTGCATCAGACAGGGCTTCACTCTCCCTCTCTACAGTCCAGCCTTCAGCTCTCAGGGGTGGCTGTTCTGAAAGACCGTGGACTGGACGCCGCAAAGCAGAGCATGAGTGGCTCTCTCTTCATCTGCTTTTGCCCTCAGGAGCTGGATTATGGTTGAAGGGCTCTTGCATCTGGACGAGGTGACCATAGAGAGAGCCATGTTTTCCTGGGAGCCTGGACAACCTCTGTTCCTCTGGCCATGAAGGTGGAAGAAATGCAAGAGGGAGAGTCTGCTCAGACCTAGTGACGATAAAGTGCCCAGGGGCTCTGGTTACCTGTGTGGCTGGGACTCTGTTTCCAGCTTTCAAAGACATAGTCCAGGAACTAAGGAGAGAAAACTTAGGCAGAGGCTTTCTGTGGTGTGAGGTGTGCCGTGAACACTGTTCCTCCAGGCAGAGGGGTGGAGGGTGCTGTTCCCTTCTCCCAAACCAGTGGGAGTAGGGCTTCCGCAGCACCTTAGGAAAGCCTGACATGTGTGACTGCAGTTAAGGGACGCCTTGCCTGGAGTCAACGGACCCAGAGGGATCTGAAGACTAGAGGCTGTGCCCCAGGCCGGAGGCACGGGGCAGAAGAAGGGAGAGAGAGCGTGGCTGCTGTGCGGGTAAACACAGACTCCTCTTTGAGAGTGGGTCGATGTTGCTTGACTCTTGGGGATGGTATGAGAACTTGCAGTAGCAATATCAGTCAGGAGCCACTGAAGAGAAATCCTGCCCAAGATGGTGGCCTGTGGGAAGAGCACATCCCTGTAGAAAGAGGCTGTGGGCTGTAACCCTGGAATAGGTGAGGGTTATGGGAAACTGCCCACTGAGATGGAGGCATGGCCCCTGGCAAGGTGAGTGGCAGCTGAGAGTTGGGGAGAGGACCCTCCAAAAAACCAAGAAAGATTTCTGAGAGCTTTAAGTATCAGGCAGGCCCGGATGGCCTGGAGCTGGTTTACAACCTCCTGTGCTTTCCATTCACTTTCCTCCCCAACCATGTACCACAACTAGGAAGGAGAGGAGAGGGAGGGAAACAGAAAATGTCCAGGGACTGCTGAAGTTTTATCAGTGGAGGGGGTCTGTGAGAGGCACAGATAAACAAATGTTTGAATTACGTCTTTTGGGTTCCAGTAGTTCGGTGTTGCATTTACATTCGTGGCACATTGGCCACTTGGGAGAGATTATGGGATTTACCCATCCTGCAGCAAGCCAGTGGTGGAACCCAAACTGGAATTCATGGCTATGCCACTGCAGTGAGCAGTGCTCTGAGGGGAGCAGGCAAGAGCCACCTCTGGGGAGGGCGGAGAGTAGGTGGCACTGAAGAAGGCATGGCAGGGCAGGTGCTGGGGCTGGGGCTTGCCGGAGGGGTGAGGGGCTGAGCTGGGGTATTTGGCAGAGCAGCTGGTTTTGTGGGGAGCCCCTGGATAGGGCTAGTGGAAAAGGCTTTTCAGGATCCTTTCTCTCCTCCCCTCCACTCTCATCTAGAGCTTCACGCATGACCGAAAAACTCAGGTTACATTTAACTGAGGTCCTGTACACCGGGCTGAGGGGTGAGATGTGCAGAGAACCCCACTTTTCTCCATCAGCATATATTTTCATCTTGAGCACCACTGGCATTGCCCTGGGCCCCTTGCGTTGTTTTCTTTTCACCTGGACTACTGCACTAGGCTTTTCATCTGTTTCCATTTCTATCTTACCCCTACCCCGTGACAGTCTATTTTCCACCAAGCTCCCAGCGTGATCATTTAAAAATATAAATAAGATGATGTCAGTTCCCTGTTTAAAAATCCTCTTACTGTGCTCAGAATAAAATACCAGCTTTTAAATATGGCCTGAAAGTGTCTCCGCGACCCGGCCCTGCCTCTTTCTGCAGAGTCCTCTCCCAGCCCTCCTCCTGCTTCCCGCTCCTGCACACTGGCCTTCTGCAGGTCGCTGGGCTGCTTGAGCAGTCATCGCAATGATGACTTTTTCTCAGGAATACTCTTCCTCCTGCCCTTCACCTGGCTAGCTCCAGCTTATCTTTCGGGTGTCAGCTTCAATGCCGTTTTCTTAGAAAGGTCTTCTCATTCTTTCTCATCACGCTTATTCTCTTCAGAACATTCACCTCCAGTCTTTTTATTATGTATTTATTGTATGTGTTTAGCATACAATAGCACAAACTCTGCTCTTGTAAAGGTGGAACCTGCTCAGCTCACCACCAAGTCCCAGAGCTTTGCACAATGCCTGGTATGTTATGGGTACTCAAGACAGTGTGACCACATGAATGACGTACATGTTGTCTTTGACACACGCTGGCCTCCAAGTGTCTGTCCTCCACACTGCTCCTCTTCCAGTGGCCAGGAGGGCCTAAGGACAGTCTTCTCTAGATCTCTCAGCTTTCAAACCCAAAGAGCCAGTGCGGCGGGACAGGGCTACCCTTGGAAGAAGACAGACCCATGGTGGAGACACAAATACATCCCTGGTGATTGCTTGCTAGTTACTTAGATTCAGATTCACATCAATGAGATTGAGTTCAGAATGCCTGTCTTATAAGTCTGTTCTGATGAATAAATGAGTGTGAGAGAAAAGGGAGGACGTTTCGAAAGTGCCTACTATGCACTAGACCCTGTGCTATAAATAGGTCCTTTATGTATCAGGACATTCAGTCTGATACATAAAAGGAATGACTTTTATGAAGCTCTAAGCCAGCAGGATTTTGGTTACTTGGCAGAATTTAGGTCTTAAAGCAAATCAAATACAGAACATTGATATAACTAAGGGTTGCAATCTGCAGATGATCAGATAGAGACTGAAAACAACAGTGCTGTCTTTTAGTGTGTCCTCTGGCATTGCTCTGATTGCTTTGCAACACATTTCATACCTCCACAAACCTATGGGATACATTATAATGATTTCTGCTTCATAAATGAGGAAACTGAAGCTCAGTGAGCTTAGGCAGATTTCCCAGTTATACGACAGAATGACCCTGCATTTGGAGCCAGGTCTGTAGGCCACTGCATAGCTCTATTTTGGATTGAATTTGTGTCCTCCCCAAATTTGTATGTTGAAGCTGTAACCCCCAGAGCCTTAGAATGTGACTATATTTGGACATAGGGCCTTTAAAAATGTGGTTTAGATTGAGTGAGGTTATAAGGGAGGGCCTCAGTGCAATATGACTTGTGGCCTTAAAAGAAGAAGAGACATTGGGGTGCCTGTGAACACAGGAAAGGCCATGCAAGGACACAGGGAGAAAGCAGCCATCTGCAAGCCCAGGGGAGAGGCCTTAGGAAGAACCAAACCTGACAACACCTTGACTTTGGACTTCCAGCCTTTAGAACTCTGACAAAAATAATTTTCTGTTGTTTAAGCTACCTAGCCTGTGGTATTTTATTATGTCAGTCCTAACAAACTGATCTTACCTTCTGAGAAAGGCTGTTATCTTGCTGGCCTTTGGGCCTTATTAGAGAGGTCTGGCTGGAGGTTGGCAGCATCTACCAAAGGATCCAAGCTCAAGTTCTCCTCCAAGATGCTCTCTGCTGTTTCCATTTCCCACTGTATGTGTGTGTGAAGTGAGTGGAAATCTGGTTTGCAAAGGAGAGTGACTCCTGGAGTGGGGCAGAAGACCAAAAGGAAAGAAGAATTGGATCTGGAAGAGGAGGGAGAAGAGAAAGAAAAAGGATAAAGAGAATGAAATGAAGCTATAAACAGGAGTACACGAAATGACAGAAAGGAACTGGAAAGAGACGAGGAGAAGGGAGAGGCAAGGAAGAAACACGTGGGAAAAGGAAGGGAGATTGTTGGAAGTGGCTGAGGATGGAGAAAAGACCAAAAGAGGAGGGAAACAGGTAAAACAAAAGTGCAAGGTAGAGAGGGAAGAAGAGGGAAAACAGAAGAAGAGAGGTAGGGGACGATAGTGAGGATGAAAAAATGCAGAATGGAGGGGAGAGAAAAGAAGACAGAAATAACGGGCTCTGCTTTCCCTGAGAGCCGGCTGGCGCGCGCTGCTGTATCTCCTCTGCTCAGCCTCTCCCTCCTCCCACTGAAGTCAGTGCCATGCAGTTGTGGGCCAGTTGCCTGGAGTTAAGAACACAGAGCTGGACCTGGGGAAGGGGAGGAAGCCACAGTCTACTGGACAGCAGCCCTTGCCTGGGCCCCTGCTCTTCAGGCCTTTGTGGTCTAGCATGAATGCCCAACTTTGGTCCCAGTAGGTCCCACATGCTGAGAACTTCAGTAAGATAATTTCAGAGAAGAGGAAAAGGAAGGGAGAGAAAAAGACAGGGAAAAAGAGAGGCTGGCTGGGGACTGGCTGACACCATGATGTGAGCAAGATCCCTGGGGACCACAGTTCCATGCCAGAGCCCAAGGGATGGGAATTTGTTTATTCACTCATTCATTCCAGCACTGTCTGGCATATGAATCTGGGAATATGGTGAGAAAAGGAGGACAGTTCCTGCCTTCCTAGTACTTAATAAGCCAGTGGTGAAGAGGGAAGCATGTTTGCAAGGGGAGGAGGTACACAGTATGTCTAAAAGCACATGATCTAACAGGTGACTGCTGAGATCCTGTTTTCCTTGGCAGATAACGCTTCACGGAATTGGCTTCCTTTCTAGGGCGCTATTCCTGCTCGCCCAGGTGTTCCACTTGGGCCATTGGTTTCATGTGTATCTACTGACTAATGATCACTTAAGCCAACTTTAGCTTGTCACCTCATTTGAGGCTCACCAAAGCAGGTGGGACAAATGATCTGATGCCACACAGCCTTCCTCTAGAAACTTTTATTATAAGAGGAGATGCTGTCCACCCAAAGGAACAAATCTTAATGCTGGGATCTTACACAAGAGGGTCAGGGTGTCTATTTTTAAAGTGAAAATATGGCCACCTGGAACCTTGCCATCTTTCATATACTTACTATACCAAAGTTCTGAAGTCGGAGATGGAGCCAGTGGGGGGAGAGGAGATTGTCTGGCAAAGTACTGAAATCTATATCAGCAATGCTTGTCTTTCTGAGATTCAGTTTCTTTCCCCACTGTATACTGGTGCCAGTAACTACGCAAGTGTGCGTGTCTGTGAGGGTGGGGATATACCACAGTAACTAAGTCAGCATTCTTTCAAAGCTCACACTCTAATGGGAGGGCAAACAAACATCAATGACTGTGGTTGTGGTAAGAGAGCTAAGTGTTATAGAAGGGGAAAGAAGTCTGGATAAGCTTGAGATGATGGACTATAAATTGGTCTATGTAGGATGAACAGGGTTTTGTAAAGAGAAACAGCCCTTGGTAGGAAGAACAAGGTTTTGGATGGTGGAGCAGGCTTGGTAGGAGGAGCACGATTTCTAATGAGAAGGGGTGTTATGGTGCTGAGATTTGTAAGAGGAGTTGTACTTTGTAAGAGGCATGCGGGCTTTGTAGGAGGCACAGGGATTTAGGAGGAGCAGGGCTCTTCTAGAAGGAATAGGTCTTTGTAAGGAGGAGTGGGCTTTGTAGGAGGAGCAGGGCTGTGTAAGTAGGAGCAGGTCTTTGTGAAGAGGAGCACATATTTGTAAGGAGAAACAGTGCTTGTAACAGCATCAGGACTTTGTAAGGAGGAGCAGGGATCTGTAGGAAGGGCAAGGCTCTATAGGGAGAAGCAGGGCTTGTAAAGGAGTAGGGTTTGTAGGGGAATTGGGGCTTTGAAGGAAGAGCAGGGCTTTGTAAAGAGGAGCTGGACTTTGAAGAAGCGGGGATTTCTAGGAGCAACAGGACATTGGAAAAAGGAGAAGCTCTCTTTAAAAAGGAGGGTTTTGTAAGTAAGAGCAGGGTTTGCACGAGGAGCGGGGCTTTGTAAGGATAACGTGGAATTTGTAGGAGTGGTGCTTTGTGAGGAGGAGCAGTGCTTTGTAGGAGAAACGGGGCATTGTTAGGAGGAGCAGGGCTTCCTAAGGATAAGCTGGGATTGTTAAAGAAGTAGGACTTCGTAAGGATGAGCAGAGCTCTGTTGGAGGAGAAGTGATTTGTAGTAGGAGGAATGCTTTGTATGAAGAACATTGCTTTGCAGGCGAAGCAGAGCTTTGTAGGTAGAGTGGGGTTTTGTAGGGGAAGCAAAGCTTTTTAAGGAAGATCAGGGCTTTGCAGGAGCAGGACTTCGCAGGGAGAGTAGCGTTTGCTGAAGGAGCAGGACTTTGTATGACAGCAAAGCCGTGGAGGAGGAAAAGGCCTCTGTAAGGAGAAAGAGGCCTTTGTGAGGAAGAAGAGGTATCTGTAGAAACAAGGTTTTGTAAGATGGAGCAGGGCTTTGTAGGAGCAGTGGGATCTCTAGAGAGGAGCAGGGTGCTGTAAGAAGGAGCAGGACTTTGCAGGAGGAGCAAGACTTCCAAGGTTTCCTTGGGAGGACTAGAGATTCTTTGGAGGAGCTGGGATTCCTAAGAAGAGCAGGGTTTGTAGGAGGAGCAGGATAAGGATAAGCAGAGCTTTTGAGGAAGAACAAGGCACTATATGCAGAAACAGGGCTTGTAGGAGGAGCAGGGCTTCCTATGAGGACCAAAAGTTCTTTGCAGGAACAGGTCTTTTCAGGGAGGAGAGGCTTTTGTAGTGGAGGTGCTTCCTGAGGAGCAGCTGGGCTTTGAAGAGGGAGCAGGCTCTGTAGGGATGAGTGGGGCTTTGTAAGGAGGAGCAGGGCTTCCTAGAAGGAGGGCTGTGTGAGAAAGGCTGGGCTTTGCTGGTTTCTACTGGTAGTGATCACTGCATATTTGTCCTCTCCAGGCATTATTCTCTATTTGATTGCTAGGGGCAAATCCTGGCACTGCAAAGTCCACGGCAAGGGTTGGAATGCCAAGTGGGGTGGTACATGGCTTCCAGCAAAATGCTACCTGCACGTTCCCCAGCCACATGAAGAGCAGAGTGACTCCCAAGCTTCTCACGCCTGGCCTGGGTGCAAGACCCCTCTTTCTCTTTCCAAACTAGTGAAACGATAAGTGCTGAGCCTGTGTGGACAACACCCTTCTAAGACCTAAGGCAACTGTGACCTCTTTTTGCAAATGTAGGGTGTGGCAGACATTAGGAGGTCACAAAATTTTCCTTTTTCTCCTTGGGATGTGGCTTCACTAGGTCCTCCGGCCTTGCTTGCAGTTAGGTGAGGCCATGCTCTGGCCAGTGACATGTGATGAAAGCAATGTGTGCTACACGTTCCAGCACTTCCCATGTACAGTCCTCCACATTCTTTCCCATTCTGCAGCAGCCTTGAAGAGAGTGGAGCTCAAATACAGAAGAAAGCCAAATTCTGCTCAGAGGAAAGCTGCTTTCCCTATCTCACTGAAACCCCTGAAGGACTGGGGTTTCTAGCTACCTCCATGGTTTCACTAACGTAAGACAAAGCTTCAGGCATCAAAATCACAATGGGGCCGAGCTAGAAACCATCGCAGTGTTCCTGACATAAATGTCTTGCTTTGGCCTAATGAATTCCTGAGGCAAGTGTACATGGAAAGTATTCATAAACAACGCTTAGCTATCTAACTGGCTGAATGAAACAGTCTGTCTTTCAAGTCACTTGGGCCTGCCTTTGATTCCTAATTACTTTCAAAAGGTTTTTTTTTTTTTGGATTTGATTAATCTAACAAAACAAAAAATTCTTCAAGGGTGTGTGTGTATACACCTTAAGTAGTATTTGAGGGACAGTGTGCCATTTTAAAATAAATAACTGAAGAATCCTTAGAAAATATTTATGATCTCAAACACTCAATAAATTTCAATAAAGTTTGCTACAGGACTAGTACTTAAAGGAGATATTTTTAATGAAGGCTGCAAGCTACAGCGACTAATATTAAAGATGACAAACAATAAATTATGCAATTTAATTTTTAATAACAAAGATACTATATTTTAACATGGTGAAATATACTTGGCTAAGTCCAGATTAAAAAAAAAAAAGTATCTAGCCCAACAGTACAATCATACAGCTTTGTACAGAACATTCCATAGATCAACAGAAAATACATTTGAGCACAAAAATAAAAAATATTTAAAGAGAATCTCTAAGCAGCATTTTATTTCTGCAAAAGACATATCTTGTACTGATTAAATATCTACAAGTGCTTTTCCTTTACAAAAATACATATATTCTTAATAGACTAAGTCATTAACAATGACCTGGTAATTCTTTCACTTCAATTTGAATGATTTATAAGCTAAATCTTACAACCACAAAAAGGTTTTTATTTGTATTAAGATGTTACCACTTTTGACAAAAAGCTTAAAATATTTTATATTTCAAAGGAAAATTAGCAACATAACTTTACAATATATCCTATGATATTTTGATTGTGAGGGCTACTCTATTTAAAACTGATGATCTCTGTTGTGTTGCTCAGATGCAGGAAAGCAGCAGAACCCTGGTACTCCCCCAACAAGCTCCTGTCGCGGACCACAGCTTCATAAGGACACTTAGGCCCCCACCCCCATTCTAAAAAATACAACAAAAGAAAACCGACCCCAAACAATGCTAGGCTGATCCCATTACATTTTTAATGTGTAGAACTCCTGCTCCAGTGGACTGATGTGCAGAGGATGGATAAATAAATTTGTTGACTATCTCTCCATCACCCAGAAATATTTAATCTTCATTTACACTAGATTAGTTTCTTATTCCATGAAGCTCCATAGATGGAAGAAAACTAGACTCAGTATTTAACATATCTGTTTCACTTGATTCTAGATTTAAAATTATAAAAATTAAAAATCTCTGAAAAATCAGTCTCAGTTTGGAACTATAGAAAAAGGGGCATAACGAGTATACAGACACATTTGAATGAGCATTTAAAATAATTATTTTTAATTTTATAACTTTCTGAAAGGAAGTGCTCAAGCATTTTAATTCTATTCGAAAATATAAGGAAAGCAAGTAAACATTATTTATGAAAACTGTATTACACTAGGAAGAGAATTACTTAAATTATTGGAAAAACATCACTGCAATAAAAACTATTGAAAATTGTATTGTACATTTAAGTATATCTGAATTAACTTTCAGTCTGATGTTTTCCATCAAAATGCTACTCAACTAGGTTTGTCAAGTAAATCCAGAAACAGTTATTGTGTGCCTTGAAAGGGTTTGAGTCTCTGGTGTATTTAATATTTTTCACTTTTTCATAAACCAGATCTAGCAGACATGTTCCTTATTTTTACCCAAACTGTAGGAATATATATTACAAAATATTGATAATTGCATTTCAAGTTTTCATGTTTCTAATCCAGAAAATTAAAGTTATGGCAAACTCATTCATTTTTGAAGTTCCTACTACCAACCAATATCTTACTAGTATAAAGCTTAGCTTTCTGGAAAATTCCTTATGATAAATCAGAATATGTAATAGAGTGTGCATCCATTTTTACCCTCTCCAAGGAGATTTACCTAGTGACCTATCAGAAAGGCTTCATGAGTTTTACCTTTAAGGTAGCCCATAGCATGAATTCCCAAGGAAAATGGTACAAGGGGGATATGGAACTTCCTCTTGATGTACATGCTTGTTCTGTGACCCATTTTGTCAAAGCTGGCTGTATGGCTAAATTCTAATAATAATAAACTAAGTGCTGAGGAATAAGACAAAGAGTTGCATTTTTTTGGAGACGGAGACTCGCTCTGTCACCCAGGCTGGAGTGCAGTGGTGTAATCTCGGCTCACTGCAACCTCCACCTCCTGGTTTCAAGAGATTCTCCTGCTTCAGCCTCCCATGTAGCTGGGATTACAGGTGTGTGCCACCACACCTGGCTAATTTTTGTATTTTTAGTAGAGACGGGGTTTCACCATGTTGACCAGGCTGGTCTTGAACTCCTGACCTCAAGTGATCCACCTGCCGCGGCCTCCCAAAGTGCTGGGATTACAGGCGTGAGCCACTGTGCCCGGTCTAGAGTTGCTTTTTAAGGGGAAAAAACCACAGGCTCTTATGAAATATTTTGAATACAGAGAAAGCCCTTACTTATATAAATTCCATAGAATGAACTCTTTTCTATATAAGTAAGGGTGTTGGCACTTTTACCAAAGTCTGCCTTTAATAAAATTTCTCATATTACGAAGAATACAGGAGCTAAATCGAAGCTTAATTTTAGTTTACACTGCCTCCATGAAATAAAAAGCCTCTCAAATTAAAAATCTCAACTTTCTTTTCAAAGTATGTATTTCTCTCACTTTCCATGCAAAGGAAGGCTATTTGTTGTGTTTATCTCTTTCTCACCTTTGAGGATTTCCTAAGATCTGTTAGATGACGCTGAAAAACAATAAACATATTTGAAAGGAAGTGTGTCCTGATTATTGCAAGAAAAGCCTGCATATGACTGATCTCACCAAGAAAATTCAGTTTAAAGCCTTTCTTTGGTGATATTTTAGCAATTAATCAAGGTTATTGCCTAACTATATAAAATTAAATTGCAATCTAAAAATTTCCAACCTCCAAACTGTTAAAACCGTCTCTCCAACATGGTTATTAATTTACTGTAAAATGTCTTTGGTGATATCTATATTCTTATGAAAATCTTCCAAAAAATTAACTTACAAGAGCCTATTTAGATATGAAACCATTCATAAGAGACAGGTACAGATAACTCAAACTTTATGCAGTAAATTTAAAACAGAAATGCACTTTAGCAATGAGGCACTTTCTCTTAAATATTTCAGTAAAGCTAAACAGTTCACAATATTATATAACACACTTTTTTTCTTAAAGAATCAGTTTAAATTTAGATTACATTTGAGTGTGTAATGTAGTTGAGCAAAATCATTACATTTATAAAATGTGGCACATTAGTATGGGATAGATGTTTAATGTATAAAGAAATAATATACTTCTCTAAGAGTAGTTAAAAGGCATTACCCAAGTTACCTGTACTTCAGACTGAGTATTACCTCATCAATGAGCATTTTAGTTTATTTTTTCAAACTTTGTAAAGGTGTTTTGCTAATCTAGAGAAAAGGCCATACATATTTTGATTTCTCTATTAACTGATGTGATTACTTCAATTAAAGTAATGTTTATAAACCACAGTCATTCTTTATATCTAAGTTCCCTTGACCCTTTTATATTTATAATTTCTAAGGCAGATAAAAGAGATAACAAAATCTTTTATGGAAGTAAAGGTCTTTCAGTTTATTGCTTAAGAAACAACAGATTAAAGAAAACTTTTAGTTTTAGTCTCTGATTTTACAGATTCAGATGATTCCTGTAGGTTATTTATATAAAGAATTCATTTTATAAGCACCCTAAATTTATAAAGCTAACCACAAAAGTTGCCTGTACATTTTTTCTATACCTAGTTTCTTGCAAATTCTACAACCTGACTTAAGGGGTAATTAACGGGGAATACAGTGTATTACTAGACATGAAAGTAGTCCTATCCTTAGAAAGCTGTAGTTGAATAATATACCAAAATAAGTCAGTTGAAGAAATCTGTGATTCTAGTAGTAATACTATATAACTTAGGACCATCAAAAAAATGTGTACCTTTCTCCAAACGACAATTGATGCCTTTCTTTATGTAAGCTTTTCACATATTTTGGCACATATTCCATTGCATTTCAATAAAAATGTTAATGCATTATCAGTAAATAAAAGAATTCTATATAAAACTATTCTGTTTCATAATTGCTTCCTATATATTTCCTTGGAAAATAGTGAAATTAATATGACAAGGCAACTAGCCAAATTTAAAGAGCTTTTGTAAATAAAATTCATTTATGGCCATTAAGTTTTGGCTGGAGGGCCAAAACATCAAAGTCTCACTTGTGATTTTTAAAAATGCACTCAATTCGTTTTGAGTTAATTAAAATTCTATTTGCAAAACACTATTTTAATCACTGACCTAGGTGTGACAAATTTATAATAATTTGTAAAAGTTCTTAGGGATGTCTGGGAACTGAGTTTCACAGCATAGAAAAATAATTTCTGTAGCTAGATAGTAAATTCAGTTTTTTCAGCCATTTGTAGTTAACGAAAATCTGCCTTTTAAATTCTTTTAAGTGCTTGTGAGCCATTGCAAGAACAAAAACAATCTAACAAAACAAAGTTAAGAAAGTATTGCCTTAACCTTTTTCACCAAAGTTAGAACAACAGAAAAATTTAATAGACTTTTTGACTCAAAAAAAGATACAAGGAAAAGATAATTATGAAGTTTCAGCCTTTTACATAGTGAAACATATTAAGATTTAGCTGTAGTTTGTATGTTTGCTAGAGTTGTACAATATCTTATTTCTAAGAATCATTTTGAAATTCAGAAGGCTTGATTTCTGATACATTTTACTGGAGAATGTGGCACATTTACCACATATGCAGTATAAAACCTAAATGTGTGTAACACACAGGTTGTGCTGTCATATTTCTCAAATATTTTCGCTAACTTTCAAGATTTTTTCCTAAGTTTCAAAGGTTAGCTTGTTTGTTTCAAAGCAATTTCCAAATAAGTTTTTTGAAAACTGTAAATTTTAAAAGATTTAAAATGACAGTTTTCATATAATTTAAGGTAACAAGACTTTCTTTGACTTGCAGACTAATCCTAAAATGAATGGAAGACTTAACAAAACTGCAAAATACAAGACATTTTGTATTTCTGATCTTAATGAACTCATGTATAAAATAATAATCTCATTTCCCCAATTACTACAGGATTTAAAATAAAATACCCTTAACCTATTAATTTTGGTTAGCATAGTTCTATACTGCATTTATTCTATTTTATGCACATAGTTTGGAAATGTGAAAGGTAACTAACAGTTTTAATCTACAACTGTTTTGAGACTTTTGAAATCCATAAAATAGCTAATGTTATGTGCTCTAAACATCCTAATATTTAAAATCATCATAACCCTCTGCATGCCACAATGACATATACCTAAGGCCAACTTAAAAAGAGAAATAATGCACTCATTAAATGACAGCAACAATGTAATGATACATGAAATGGGCTATACAATGACATTTCCATGAAGCAGCACCTGCTTGTCATAAGGCATTATGAAAGAAGATTAACCTTACTTACACATTAATTTTATCAAAAGTAAATGTGATCAGCTGCCAACATTTTGAATGGTTGGGAATCTAACTTCAGTTCAAGAGGTCACATACATTTTCAGTCTGGAGGGCTAACATGCCTTCCTTGTGCAATTGGTAGACTACACGGACAGATGCTTAGAATGTCTACAATTATGTTGTGCTCTAATGTTACAGAATAACTGGAATTCTTGGCAAAAGGACTTGCACACTCAAGAATGAACTTTTTCACACAAAAAGCTTACCAAGAACAAGACAGTGGCTCAAAAACCACTTTTCTAAATATATTTCCATACAAAATAATTTCAAGATATAATTATTAGTTTCTTGTACAGTACGCTATTTAAACAAGAATAAAATAGTAAGTATGTGAAAACTGCAACACCACAAAAATTGAGCCATTTTACTAGTGTAATTAAACATTAGAACAATCTTGGAACAGGCAAGCAAAATATTCAGAAGGTTGAATCATGGCGGCACACCTAACTGATTTTAACCATGACTTGCACACTTTGAGACAACACAAATACCTTATGCAGATGGTTCAGTAGCAGAATGGCACTTGGTTTGCTCCTAATAGAAACAACATGAATGCAACTGACAATTGAGAGATAGACAATGGCCTTATTTGCATGCTGAAAATCTGGTTGTGTTCCTCTAGTCCACACACCGTTAACTGTGCAATCTGTTGACGAGTAAACAAATAGTGCAGGATTCATCTCAGTGAGGTCTGGGCCCCTTCATCTAACCAAAATCAATTCTTGGTCGATACTGCAATACCATAGGGTATGACTACAAAATAAAGACAGATAATGAATAAGACTGTACTTGGATAAAAACAATACAGTTTATATACAAAGATTTTAAGAATTTGGGGTTATAATTTACAATATTTCCTGGTACTAGAGATTACAACAGTTAAAATTTGAGTTACCATTAAAACTCGATTTCTTTTGATTGCCATTATTTTTCTGTAATCAGTCAAGTTTTCAATAATATGCAGCAGAGGTCAAGTTTAAAGGTCTACAGACATGATGCAGGTTGTATATATGACTAGTACCAGCACAACACTTAGGAGAGGCAAGACCTGGGGAGGACTGAAAGTTACATACCCTGCTTATAGGCATTCAGTTAGTAACCCTATGAGGCGAACAAGACAAATCAGCAGCCTGGATTCCACTACAGCTTAGGCTGGTGAGAGCCCACTAAATCACAAATCAACGAAGAGACCCCCTCTACTAGGAACCTGTAAAACTGGAGTAGTGTTCACAAATCACATTTCTTACAAGTTTGACACATTTTTTTTTAATTTAAAATTTATTTTAATGATCCTTTAAAAATATTGAAAAAGTAGCTAATTGTTACATGAAACATTTAGGTCACTGCCTCCTTTCAACAGTTGATACTAATAAACATTTGGATTTGACTACAACATAAAATAACCGAATGGTTCATATTGTTCTTCATGTCACTATGTAGAAAAGGTATCATACATCTGGCTATCATACAGAACTAGAGAGAAAACAGCTTCTTTGGGATAAAGGCATATGGCATATGCCACGCTACCTCTGTGTTTGTTTTTACCCTGTACCATATCTTATAGAACCAAAACATCAGTGGTTTCTCCCTTCCTTAAATCTGCAGATACCCCCTCTTAAAATGAAATTTGAGGAGCTAATTTTATGGAATCAAGAAGGGGCTGAGATAGCCACTGACTGATGTTTCTCCATCTTAGTATACATGAATACAAAAATACAGTATAGAGAACTTTGTATTCTTTCATATAGATAAAAGGGCTAGACTGAGACATAACAATCCTGAAAAATGACCATTTCAGTGCTTACTATAGCTATGCTACACACTGGGACGACTCAGTGTGGGAATCTGTAACCATTCAGCTCAGGATGGAACTAGAGGGTAGGAATACAAATGCCCTAGGTCTTGCTCTCCCAGCTGAAGTACAGCAGATGCTACCACAGCTGTCTAAGGGCTGGAGTAAAAGTGTAAAAGTCTCAGACAGTCTCTCAGGGTTTCCAGGATCTAAAACTTCTAAAACTGTTTTGGTTTTACTTGTTTTTATTTTAAACTTTATTTAGTTCCCCCTGAATCAGAATACCTGGGAAGGAGTAAGACACAGATATCTCCATTTTACTAAACTCTGGATGTTTCTGAAGCCCAGAGAGATTCTGAGATGACCAACATCCTTTCCATTCTACCTCACCCAACCCACAGCTTGCCCTTCACTATGATAACTGCTCTAGTTTTGCGTTTCATTCCCGAATCTATTGAATCTGCACACTCTCTGCAAATACATAAGCCACTCATTTTAGAATGCATTCATCATATATAGAAGTATCCATCATCAATTCTACTAGGGATAAAGGTACAGAGGGAAGTAAAATGGCTTGATTGGTAATGCTTGGGATTTTCTCAGTTTTGGGCTGAAAATAATTTTCTTTTCTCCCCCAAGTAGCCATTTGTGTGTGTTCTATAAGAACATATGAAGTTTAATAATTTTATTGAAATGTGTCACAACACTGAAAATTGTAAAGGTATATTTTAAGTTCTATTTGTGTTTCGGTTTGTTTTCTGAAATAAAATGGCACCACACTAACAATAATGAAATGTGGCATATAATTACCTCTTAGTGTTAAGTGACTGCATTAAATAGACCTACATTACAGTTTCTAGTCCTCAAGTCTCATTATGTAATAAAAATAAAGAACAGATACTTAGAGAATACATTTCAAATAATTTTAGAAAATGATAAAACTGTCTTTGATATACTTTTTTCCTTAAAGAATGAATTATTTTTGTCAAAACTTGTTTTTACTGTAGATTTGGAAAATACAGAATGGTATCAAGAAAAAAAGGAAAAATATTTAAATCCTACCATCCAAAGGTAACTACCATAATAATTTTAGTGTATATTCCTCTACTCATTTTATCTACATTCGTTTTTTTTTTCAAAACTAGAATCATGCTAAACACATTGTTTAGTATCATTTAAATTTTTTATACATTTAGCAATTCCACAAACCTATTTCCATACCATTTGATATGGTCCTACATAATTTTTAACAGCTGTATATTATGCTGTTATAGAAATGAACTGTGAGTTATCAGTAAGTCTCCTTTTGCTGTACATTTGAGTTTAGTCCTTTTCTCCTTTGCTATTATAACTTAATCTTAACCCACCAATCTATTTCTTTTGCCCCAGGATAGATTCCTAAAAGTGGAACTGCTAGTTCAAACAGCATACACATTTTAAAGAGCTTTTTGATAAATACTGTTACACTGGTCTTCAAGAAGGTAGTTCTGGATGGGCGCGGTGGCTCACGCCTGTAATCCCAGCACTTTGGGAGGCCGAGGCGGGTGGATCACGAGGTCAAGAGATCAAGAACATCCTGGCCAAAATGGTGAAACCCCGTCTCTACTAAAAATACAAAAACAAAACAAAACAAAAAAACCTAGCTGGGCATGGTGGCACATGCCTGTAATCCCAGCTACTCAGGAGGCTGAGGCAGGAGAATCACTTGAACCTGGGAGATGGAGGTTGCAGTGAGCTGAGATCGCACCACTGCATTCCAGCCTGGCAACAGAGCGAGACTCCATCTCAAAAAAACAAAAAACAAAAAACAAAAAAAAGTAGTTTCATTTTTCTACATTTTTAAAAGAAATTTGAATGCCCATTCCTCTATAGCCTCATCAATAATGATTACTATCTTTTCCCACCTCTTAATTTGGCAATCTAATAAGCATAAAATAGTATTTTTTTTCATTTCTTGACTTCTAAGAAAGTTACTCATTTTTATATGTTTATTAGCCCACTGTGTTTCCTTATGTATCTTGCCTGATCATGTCCTTTGCTCATTTTTATGAAAAGTTGGGATTTTTCTTACATATTTGTATGAATTCTTTATGTATTAAAAACATTAAACCTTTCTCATACATTATAAATATATTTTATGATATTTTTGCCATGTGCTTTTAACATTAATAGTCAATTCAATTTTTTTAGGTACACTGTGAAAGGCCATCCCCACTCTGAGATCAGTTCTTCAACTATATTTTCTTCTTGATCTTTTATAGTATCATTTAAAATATTTACCATCTTGAGCCATCATAAACCTATACTGATGTAAAATGTGAGGTGGAATTGAATTCCCCACCCACAGTCTCAGTATAATTAATTGAACACAAATCCTACTAGATCTGCACCCTACATTACATTCCTGAGTGCACTATTACCAATCGGCCCTTATGCACTGTCATGTTCCAGCCTCACTGTCCTCCTTGCTATTCTCAAACAACCAGATACAATCAATTCTCAGGGCCTTTGCAGTGTGTTCCCTCAGCCTTCAGTGCTCTACCTCAGATATTCACATGGCAACATCTCTCAATTTCTTTTGATCAACAATCACCACCTCCAAGAGGGCTTCTCTTGGCTATCTTATCAAAACTATTCTATTTATCTATTTTACTTTTTCTTCTAACACTATAAATTTTAACATGTTTATATTTTTTGTCTGTTACCATCATTAGTGTAAGTTCCATGAAAGAAAAGATTCATGTTCATTTTTACTTCTGTACCCTCAAAGGCCTAGAAGAGTGCCCAATGCATAATACTCATAGATATTTGTTAATCATTTTACTGCATTAATTTGAAATACCCTCTTTAGAGACTCATACATACTAGGGTCTGTTGCTGAGCTATTCTTTTTATTCATATGTCTATATTTAAGGCAAGACCCTATTTTAATTACTTCAACTTTAAAATATGCTTTAGTATGTGGTAGTACACAATCCCTCTCATTACTCTGTAAAAACATGACTGATCAGAAGCACCTGTTGATATTTCCTTATGAGCTTTAGAATGACTGACTTTGTCATCTTAAACAAAGATCTGGTAAAAGTGTGTTTGGAATTACATTTAACTCTATAATTTAATTGAGGGGTGAACTGGCATCTCTATAAAATGTAATGTACTATTTAAATTTCTTAGGTATAAAATGGAATTCTGTATATATATGAGAAGGTCTCTGTTCTTAAGAAATATATGCTGAACTGTTTAGTGGTCAATTTTCCTGATACCTGCAATTTACTTTTAAATGATTAAATTATATGTATACACACACACACACACACACACACACAGATTGATTAATTAATAAGGAGATGAGAAGAGAAAGAGAGGGGAAGAGGAGGCAAAAAATGTGGCAAAATGTTAACTGATGAATCTAGGTAATCGTAAAGAATATTCCTTTGTATAATCATTGCAATTTTCTGTTGTTTTGAAAAACTTTTCAATAGGAAAACATCCGGACTTCACACTGAATTTTATCAAACACCTTTTCAGTATCTACTGATGATTTTTAGCCTAGAGTATATATGTATAAAATATATGTATATTTTATATATATATATTTAATCCCATTCTCCCAATATTAAGTCATTCCTTCATTTCTGATAAAAATGATATTAGGCCTTGGTTTACTATTATCTTACTATATTAGTGTATTATTTATCATTTATTTATATTCAAAATAAGATTTGGTACCCATTTTCTAATTGTGGGTTCTCTGTCAGTTTTTGCTATTAAGAATGGCAAATTGGAAGGTTTCCACCTTTTCTAATGATTAACAATAGATACAGCATAGGAATGATTTATTCCTTGAAAATTAGAGAGAATTTTGACCATAAAACCATTTAGGTATCCTTTCAGGAAGTTAAGAGTGCATCCTATTAGCTACAAGTTCAATTTTCTTACAGGACTATAAGCCATTAATGAGGTGTTGAAGGAAGAAAAGGAAATTTGTATGGAATTAGAAATTTGGTCTCACTCCAGTTTTTCCCTAATACTTTGGATCATGGTTTAAGGACATCTTCATTTCTAAGGAAATATATAGACATCAACACCAAGAGTAAAAGCAGAAAGCCACGCATTGCACAGGTTATAGCTACAGGCAGTGTTATCGTTACATTTCAGCATCCCCAAATCAGCCATGAGGCTAAAGCAGCTGAAACATCTATATACTTCGGATATACACAAATCTCAGCAGCTCAGTTACATTATGTACCCCAGACCCTTATCTGCATAAAGAGAAGAATGATCTTTCTCCCTCAATGACTTGGCCTTCAGAGATGTTAAATTTACTTACTACACTGCTGAAAAGCTAGGACTTAAAGAGTATGTATCAAAAAGAACACATTTTAATGAAGGCATGAGAATTCCCATGTCATAGAGCACTGACAAAAGGCTGAAGAAAATTCTAGATAACTGCTAATTAAATGTTTTCAATTAGCAATTTCAAGTGATTCTTTTAATGCTTAACATACATTCATTTGTCCCAACTCCAAAACTGTAACACTGGAGGTAAGTATGCCAGTTAAGTTTGTTATATAATTACAATTATCCTTTCTCCCTGGCTCCAAGGAAATAAAGATGAAGACTACTTTAATTACTGAAATAAAAGAATGTTGGATTTTATTATTTTATTATTTATTTGTTTGAGACAGAGTCTTGCTCTGTCACCCAGGCTGGAGTACAGTGGCACAATCTCAGTTCACTGCAACCTCCACCTCCTGGGCTCAAGTGACTCTCCTGTCTCAACCTCCTTAGTAGCTGGGACTACAGGGGTGTGCCACCACACCCAGCTAATTTTTGTTTTTTTTGTAGGAACAGGGTTTCACCATGTTGTCAAGGCTGGTCTCAAACTCCTGGACACAAGAGATCTGCCCGCCTCAGCCTCCCAAATGCTGAGATTACAGAGGTGAGCCACCATGTCTGGCCTAAAGTTTATTAAAAAACAATTTTTTTTAATCTTGCTATATTGCCCAGACTGTTCTCGAACCCCTGGCCTCAAGCAATCCTACATCCTCAGCCTCACAAAGTGCTGGGATTACAAGCATGAGCCACCATGCCTGGCCCAACAACGGATATTTTAAAGAAATGGTATGATTAATTCACAGGATTAAGGTTGATCTTCAATCACGTCTGTACCCAACAATAATCTTTACTATACCCTTGTCTGTTTCTCAAATTTTTAAAATGTATCTTTATCAGATAAACTTTCCTCAGACACATGTTCAAGTTTTCTTAATGCATTATTAAATCAGCTCACTATCATTTTTAAAGAGGTAACCCAAGTAAAGTACTAGGGAAGGGCTAATAAGCAAGCTTATAATTAGAATCAGCTGTTGCTGTTATTTAGATTCACCTAATTTGGCATTTTATATTTCACTTGTGGTTGAATGATTCACTAAAAAATAACATTCATACAAAGAAAGTAACATCTCAAAATCCAATATGGAGCAGAGATTTCTCAAGGACTGAAAGTAGTAATTATTAAAAACTCTTGATTCATAACTGATAGCCTTAACATTTCCAATTTTTTAGTTCAGTAAAATTAAATAGATAACTCAGGAGAACCAAAATAATGGGAAATCTTGGGTTTATAAGTTGAAAAGATAACTTTTTGTAGCTCCAGTAACAATTAGTTTTACAAAGTTAAATGTCTTAGGAATTGAGTTTGGGATGAATGTGCTCACCGCCATGGTGTCATGATGGTCATATGTACAGTCGTGAGTGCCTCTTACCTGATACAAAGGGCCATCCTGAGAGCAGACTTGCGAAGCTGAGCAGTTCAGACACCGAAACTGCGGAGGAGATGAACTCATCAGATAAGAGGCATCCACAACTGGACACATATTTAAAATTGATTATTTAAAATAGTTTAACGTCAAACACAAGAGTCAACATGATTAATGGTAAATAAACACTTTCCAAAAAAATGGTGGTTGTTTTTGAAAAAAGATTTTAATAACTTAGTAACTGGTAAAATTTAGCTTGAAGTAATTTTAGCATCTAGATATGAGTTTTAATATTCTGCAAATGCAAAAATGGTGGCCTCTCCTTTCTATATCCTTTACAAATACTATTTCCTGGGAAAACCTCACTTCTTGCATACATGAGGGACATCCTCATTCTTCCATACCTTCCTCTGATCAGTCTCTCCCAGATCTCTTCTTCAGCTTCCCCTGAAAGTAATACTGTTCAAGGAAATCAGAGCTCTGAGAGGGACACGGAACTCCGCTCAACCTATAAGGCATCTACTTTCTGTTATATAGTAGGTTCTTTACATTGCTTTATATTGCTGATTATATTAGCATTAGATTGTGAGCTCCTTGAATCTATATTTTAGTCATATTTGTGGTCTTAATAGCTAAGGCCCAGAACTGGCATACATCAGCCATCAGATTTATGAGTAAAGCAATGAGTGAACACACTTTAAAACTACTGAGTAGATTCATTTGTTAACCTACTACTTTAAAACAGTTTATTCACATTAAAAAACTCATTCCCAAATCCTAATTCTTCAATATTACGCTAAACTCTTATTAAATATAATTTTAATTGTAAGTGGACTATAAAACATAAAATGTATACTTTAAAATTATGCATATATGAATTCAACATTGCATACTTTTCAAAATGGAAAAATTAAATACATAAAAAATAAGGTACAAATTAACCAGGATATTTCTAACATAGCAAAGCAGGTTTTTAAAGGATATACTTTGAAAGATTTAAATAAGCATTGATTAAAACAAATATATTTCTAGGCTTTTAAATAAAAATTAAGGAATTTTCTATTTTCCCAAAATACTTTAGTAATTTTTTTCTCTAACAGTCAGTCCTTGATTTTGGGTACAGTGTGCATCAACATGCTGTAAGGCGGGCACAGCTCGGCTCTCCTTTAGCAACCTTCTCCTTTTGCTCCCAAGAGTCCCCAAGCTCTGGTCTATCAGACTTTGCGTAACATTGAAAATCCTAAACAGGGTTCAACAAGAGTAAGCTGGAAAGTGGCAATTTCACTAAGTGATTCTTTTTTTTTTTTTTTCTATTGATCTCTTTGGTATCAGTCAAGATGTATAAACTTGCTTTTCTTACAATTGCCTGCTAATGCAAATAAAGCAAAGGAAGACAAGCATGGTGTAGTAACTTTAGGTGCTGGACTGGCAGAGATTGCTAGAAGAGATAAAACTAAATCAGGATGAGCTGCGAAAAGGGGGCTGTACTGAGAACTATCCATGAAAAGGGGAGTAGGAAGAATGTGAGTCCATGATGAAAGCTAAGGCTGGATAGAGATATTGACAATAAACTCTCAGGGATGAAACTAGGTGAAGGAAGAGGGAATTATAATCATAATAAAGGTTAATATGCATAAGCTATTAATAAAATAATATTTATCATGTCAGACACTCTGCTAACACTTTAGTATGCAATATTTCATTGATTCTTAGTTTTACCCAAATTTTAAAGAATCAAAAAATTGAGGCAAAACTAGGAAGCAGGACACAATTGGAAGATAGCTGTAACACATAACAGCAAAAGATTCACATTCAGAACACATAAAGAGATCCTAGAAGTCAATAAGAAAAAGACAAACATGATGAAAAAGAACCAAGGCAATGAATATGATAGGTAAGTTCACAGAAGAAATACAAAATAGATGATATGTAGTGTTGGTGAGGATGTCAGAAAATGGATGCTCTCATACATTACTGATATGTTTGTAAATTTCAAATAATATCCACTAAAACCTTTTCAGAGGACAATTTGTATCTACCAAAATTTAAAACATGCATACTGTGTTGAAAATCCACTTCTAAGAATCTAGCCAATGGATATGCTTGCATATGTGTAGTAGGTACTGGAACACCTTGCTTGTAATGTCAAAATATTTGAAAAAAATCTACATGTCCACCAAACAAGTGTGTTAATCAAATTATGATACAGCCATACAAAAGAAATATTATTAATGTACTAAAAAATTGTTTCAAAGTTTACTGATTCTGCACAAGACATTATCAAATTTTAAAAAAGTTGTGAAACAATACATATGATTCCACTTATGTTTAAAAAAATGTGATGACCTCTGGGTATGAATATTGTGAAGAAAGTCCAAGTATTAGATGGATGACAGATCAGATGACATAAGTCCCTTCCAAACTAAGATCTGATTCTGTAATTCTGCATTCTCAATTTATAGATGTGGAAACTACAGGGAAAGTCAGTAGTCACAGATCACATCTCCTGAAACACTATTACTCAAAGGATGGTTCAAAGATCAGATGCATTAGTATCTCCTGGGAGTTTGCTAGAAATACAGTAACCTGAGTCTCATTCCCAGACCTACTGAGTCAGAATCTGCATTTTACCAAGATCCTTAGATGATTTAAATTTGCATTAAAGATCAAGAAGCGTGTTTTTTTTTCTTTTTTCTCCCACTAATAAGAAAAGGATTAATGCCAAGCTTGAGTATAGAATCTTAAGGTGGCAATACTGATATGAACTGAGAAAATTTTAAGAGCTAAGTCTGACCAGCTGTTTGATTCCTAAAGATAAAAATCTTTCAAAAATGCATAACAATGGAGACAAGGGTCTAGAGAGGGCAGGGACTGTAGAAGACAGGCTTAGCCTGAAGTGGAATTGCCCCAAGACAAGGAGAGCAGTGGCACAGAATCCGTGTGGTGCAGGGAAACACCCCACTATACTTGAGAAATTGAGGCAAAATCAATTATCCTGAGATTCTTCCTAAGAGGCTAGAAGTAGAGCAAGGTAGAGGGGTAATCTGAATATGGAGTACACTTGTCAGAGATGAAAGACTCCAGGGGTCCGAGAGTGGTATCCAATACGAGGAGGAAAGAAAATGACAGATCTATTCACAGTGTGTAGAATAGATGAGGAGACATCCCACAGTACCAAATAGAATAAAAAACCCGCAAAGATGCCAATTCCAGCCAAATCAATCTAGAAATATGACCCAGTGCCAGTCGCAATCCTATTCTAAAGCTCATCTGGAAGAATAAATGGGTAAAATTAGTCAACACAATTTTCAAAAGAATTGGGGATTTTGCCCTAATAGGTACTAATACACATCATAAAGCAACCTAGAAGGCCCAACTATTTGCCTTACAAAACATGTTTAAACTTCATCCAAATTTATCCCAAAGAAAGTAGACAACTGGAGGGTTTCAGAGAGGGGTGTTATGTGATCAGATCTTCATAAAAGGTAGATGATGTGTAATGCTGGTACAGAATAAGACCTGCTCACAAGAACAAAACAATGTCTAGGAACACACACACACACACACACACACACACACACACAAATATATGCTCACACACATATATACACACATATGCACAGACATGGTGACATCTCAAAACAATAAAGTTAAATATGGATTATTCAATATTCAATATACTGTATTTCTGATGTAAAAACAATTTGAAATAAATTAGAATCTTAGCCTTGTGTTTTTGTATAAATAAATTAATTTTGGGTAGCTTTAAATGTTGTAATACAAAAAAGCAATAGAAACAAGTAAAAGAACCACATAGCGGTCATTAGTTTAGGAAATCAGCTGAATCCAGCCCAAGGCAGAGCTAGTTAGCCAATAGGTAGACTAATAAGAGCTCTTCAGACATCCTGGCATCCTGCTGGCAGTGGATGATGAAATAAGAAGGGATGTGATCACAACAATATGCTTCAGGAGCTTAATCAGGAAATGATTGTTTTAGTGATATGGCTGCATTCGTCCATGTCACTCAACTGTCAGAATTCATCTATTAATATTATATTAATTCGTAATTGGAAGCTGAACAAAAATTGAAAATTTAACAGAAAAAAAGGAAGCTGAGATTCAGATAAATAAAAATTATCTTTATGATATATTTCACATAATCATTATCTTATAAAAGATAACATTTTCATTCAATTTACTCTTTGAACAAGTATTGCGTATATATGCTGGGCACTGCCCTAGGTGCTGGAGATTTAGCAGTGAACAAACAAAAATCCCAGTCCTCAGATTATATTTTACTTGGGGACAAACAATAAACATATAAATAAGAGGCATAATATGTCAGAGGTGAAATATTGTGGAAAACAATAAGGCATGAAAAGGGAATAAGAATGCCATAGGGAGAGGGGGTTGTAGTTTTAGAGGAGATCAGAGGCCTCATTGAGAAGGTGACATAGAAGCAAACTTATTTAGGTGAAGGGGGTAAAGGAAATAAGTTAGCTGGATACCGGGGGAGGTGAGGGTAAGTGGGGTGTGGTTGAGAAAACAGGCCAGTGTGGCTGGAGTGCTGTGGGGCCAGGGAGACAGAATAAATGAGGAGAGCGAGCATCTGGGGAAGGCCGTATGGGGGCCATATATGTAGGTCTCTAGAAAGATTCTGGATTTTACGTAAATTAAACAGCACTGGAGGAATCAGAGAACGGAGTGGGCATGTTCTAACCTGTTTTAAGAGGATCATGCTGGCGGCTGTGTGAGATGAAGATGGAGGTGGGGCAAGGGTGGTGGCACGGAGCCTTGCTAGGAGAATGGTGGTGGTGGGCTGGACCAGTAGTCAAGTGGACGAAGTGAGACATAGCTGGATTCTGAATGTACATTTTGATGGTGAAGGTTACAGAATTTGCTAAGAAAGGATGGATGAAAGAAAAAGGCAGCAATCAGTGCTGACATCAGGCATTTTAGTCTGAGTAACTGGTAAAACGGAGCTACCAATCTTAGAACTACTGAGATTGTGATGACTGAGGGTGAAACAGGTTTGGAGAAGGACAGCAACTAAAAAACAGGTTTGTCACACCAAGAAATGAAATGGGCTAATATATTATTTTACTGTTGCACTAAACGTAAAAGGTAGTAATTTTTCTGTTTATTTTCTGAATTTAATTTCTGTTTATTTTGTTTATTTTCTGAATGATAAACCATAGCTACTGAAGCACTTTTTGAACTTTTATTAAAGTATGCCTTAAACAACCAAAAATTTTAAACTATTCACAAATATGTAATCAGAAATGTAATTACAATAAGGACTGATTTAAATCGTAGTCTCTTACTAAAAATGTCTATAAATTAGCTCTTTCATACTTTGACATTAAAATAATGGCAGTTGGGGCAACTTTGGGAGATCTTGTAAAGAACAAGTGAGCCACTTGTAGAGGTCATGCAGTGGATGACCACTTACATCTCTTTAACCTTAAGGCAAGCCTATTCATCATGGTGATTTCAATCACTAAAACACACTGCAATGCCCGCTAAACTATCAAAGAAAGCTGAAGTTACATTCAATACAATATGATGTGTAATATCATAATATCCATTCCTCAACAGTGTTGGGTAAGAAGGAATTTACTACCTGCGCAATCTGTACCTGGTACCTGGAACATTTTGATTGTAAGGATTAACTGAGGGTGACTGATATATGTACAGTCATTTAAAACATAAAATGTTACAGAAAGGCAGGTTGTAATGTACCAAATACAAAGGTAGTTAGATTTTTAAAAATATGAGCCATAAAGATGTTTGATGAGTTCTTCAAGGGCACACACTATTTGGTGGCTGGTATTAGAATGTAATTTTTTCTTCCTGCTTTCCGCTGTTAGCAAAAGTGTTCAGTCTCACAAGGAAGGCTTTAACCAGGGCTTTCACTACATCTCAAGCAGGAAAAAAACTGCTGATTTACAAATGTAGGTGCTTCATTTATTATTATATAATATCAAGACATTTCTTCTGCAAAAGAGCCAAATATCTTACCCATAAGGCAATAGGCAATGAGTTTTTGAGGCTTGTTTTGTAATAATTCCACAAATGTTTACATTTAATATAAATATGTTTTGGAAATACTGTAACATGACAACCCTCATTATATCTGGATTCTATATTGCTTATTACTGTGTGAGGTCAAATGTCTTAATTTTGTGTTTTTTTTATAATTTACATTTTCATGAGAAAATGTAACAACCCTAGTTTACAGAATAAATTACACAGAGTATGGCATATTATATCATAAACACCACAGAATCTTAATGTCCAAAAGATAATCTTAGATGTTATCTACTCCAAACTTCTAGTCAATCTTAATTCATGTTTATTTATGCACTCAGATTATGAAGATAATTTCTGATAGCATTACTGCTGTATTCCTTAGTTTCATATATCAGTCCTATAATCCCTAGTACCTCAAATTTGCCTAATATCCCATGCTTGAACCTAAGTTATAGTTACTACTATAGAACTTAGTAGAACCTAAGTTACTATTGTATTCCTTAGTCTCATACCTCAGTCTCATATATCAGTCCTACAAAATTAACCAGAATCAAAGATATAGTTCAAAATACAAAGTTCGCCTTTTGGGTTTTTTGGGTTTTCTTTGGTTTTCTCCTTTGAATCATTTCTCCCATATGCTTAGTGCCTAAGGCACAATAATCTAATTCTGGCATCAGAAAGCACTGCAAACTCACTTACCCTTAAGTCCGAGTTTATATTTTCAATGAAAAGGAGGTACCTGAAAGAAGTTTATTTAGATTCCACCCTATCTGTCCCCTCTACCACAACCAAAAATGTACACCCTTATCAACCATTAATCATATTAGGAGAGAACTTAGTTTTCCCCACTCCCATTCCATATACATAAATGTTCCAACAATTTATTGGGTTTAAAAAATATGTCATCTTCTCTGTCTTGGTTAGTACAGTCCTGAACATATTTAGACAGGGTTTTCATCTCACTTTAAATCCAATACAATCACATTTACTACAGACCTTGATTTATACATAGGACCAATTTTCAGAGTGCTAGGAGAAACAGTAGCAAGAAGAACCAGTTTCTTCTCCTTCTCAAGCTAGTTTGTCTTTTTTAGTTTCAAATATTGTTAAATTTGAGTAACATAATGGTATATAACTAAATAAACACATAGGTAAATATGAAAGCAATTTACGTTTTCGCCTCTTAGTCGCCATCTTGTCATGTAGATGAATTCCATAGTATGATCCTTCCCCATAATTTCACCATTGCACAGCACATCCAACTTTAAAAAGAATAATTGTAGATCTATTAACATACGGTTGAATTCAGAAGTACTTTGCATATTTTTTGAAATTTCAAAAAATATTCAAATAGTTGGAACAAAAGTATTATCATTATTTTCAATAGGAAGCATTTATTCTTCTCCTAAAGCATTAACAATTTGGATGTGTTACTTATATAGTGTTACTATGCTGTATACTATACACAAGATACTGTTTATCTTGTGCCATATACCTGTATCTCAAGTTAATACACATAATTTACAAATGCAATGTAACCTTCCTTAGTCCAAATCTCCGTCATGTCTCTTAGCGGTTTAAGGCATAGTTCTGTGACTGCCCCTTTCTGAACAAGAACCTGCAGAAACCTCACAGTTCCTCTCAGCTCCTTCGGCTTCTCAATTTCTCTCTCAGAATTCTTTTACCTTCCCAAGATTTGAAGGGGTTACTTTCTTCTTATTAGTTTGGGGTTGAAGAGGGAAATGAATGAATGTAGATACAGTGATTTATGGGGCCTTAAAGGTATATGAGAATTTTCAGTAATTACCAGTAGTTATTAATTTGATACAAAGGTTAGGACTATGCCACAGGTCTGTGTCTCTTAGGGCTGTCTGGCTTTTCTGGTTTGCCTGGCTGGTAATTTGCACAATACTTACAGGATCCTCTTCCCACCTTGCACAAAGCTTCGAAAAAGCGTACTTATCAGCGTTAACTTTTGCTCCAAGTTGCAGGAACCGAACAACCCCTAAATCTTTAGGAAGGCTACAGGAACTGTGGCTATAAATCACTAATTCAAGAAAGCATAATTAAGCAAATGTTTATCATCGATCCCTATAAATAAAATAATATTTTAGTTCTCTAGCTATTAAAAACAAACTGGAAAGATTTCATTTGAAGTGTGGGAGGGGAAGAAGAATGAGTTTTAAATAATTCTGCATCTGGCTTGACAGAGACTATAGTTCTGAACTTTAAGATGAGTATAGTTTCAGTTAATTGTATTAAACATGTAAAGCAAAATTATTGATTTTTTGATGATTTATGACTTATATGGACCTCAAAATGTTTTTCAGGCATTATTTTATTAACTTTTGAAAGAATAAAGGAGATAATTTCATTTTTTAAATCTTTTTTGTAAATTAATTCATAAGCAAAGTAAAGGGTCTTACTTAGGACGCATTTTGCTAATCACGTATACTGCATCTGTTAGTGTCATTTAACAACTAAACTATCTTGCCCCAGTTAGCAATGCTGTTACAAAAGCTTCAGCTGTCAGGTATTTCATTAAACCATCCCCTTGCATGCTAGGCAGCAAAGTAAGTGGGGAACTGAAAAAGATTCCCAAAAGTCATAGGAAAAGTCCTTTGAATTGGGATACATAAGGAGGTGTCAGTGTACTGAATCTGTCCCCCTTCCATCTTTGTTTAAAGGGAAATATATACATGCCAGAAGTAAGACTATGTAAGAGTAATAGTTCTCTTAGTAATAACAGCTTCCTAAAAATTAGAAAATGTTAACTCAATGAATTAGACTTAAAAGGAAATAAAACCACACATAGTATTTTGTGTGAAGAAAATAAAGGGCAAACCAAATCATAAAAACAATTTATTGTCTATTTTTCACTGTAGTTATATCCATACATTGTTACTATCATTTATTTTTACCAAGTACATTGGGCTTTGATACTTCCATAATATTTTCCTAAAAGTTGATGTCTCTAGAATTTTAAAAAATATTTGTAGAACCATGCCATAATAACAATTTTCAACCCATAGACTAGTCATCTGAAAGAAATTTTCAAATAAGCTCAGGATCAGAGGCTTCCTCAAAACATGGACATAATACCTGTTAATGTCTATCACATTTTATTTCTCCTCTGATGACTCTTCATGATATTCATATTACTGCAGATAAGCCAGAAAAACTATGCTGCCTTTCCTTTGATGTCTTTGTTTATACAGGAAACTAGTCCTGGTCTTTAATTTTCTTTTCTTTTCTTTTTTTTCTTTTTGAGATGGAGTCTCACTCTGTTGCTCAGGTCGAAGTGCAGTGGCATGATCTTGGGTCACTGCAACCTCTGCCTCTCAGGTTCAAGTAAGTGATTATTGCCTTGTCCTCCTGAGTAGCTGAGATTACAGGCGTCCACCACCACACCTGGCTAATGTTTATATTTTTAGTAGACACGGAGTTTTACCACGTTGGCCAGGTTGGTCTCAAACTCTTGACCTGATGTGACCCACCAGCCTCAGCCTCCCCAAGTGCTGGGATTACAGGCATGAGCCACCATGCCCGGCCAGGTCTTGAATTTTCTAGCTGCTACTATCAGAACTCGAAAGGGAAGAAGGGGAAATTAATGAGTTGTAAGATTATCATTTAGGCAGGTTAGAAATGATAGCCATATTTCTTTACTATGTTTTAGTCATAACTCTAGGATTAAAAACATTCTCTAAACATGGAACACATGACAAGCTATGCTGTGATCAGTATCACGGCAGTTTACCTCTTCTGTAAATAAACTGGCAAACTACATTTACGCAGCTATAATATGTTAGTTTTATCTAGTGCTAAACAAAACCACTTCTGCATTTCATGGAACTGTGATTACTTATGAAATTCCTTGTGATAAAAAGACAATGTTTTACATTCTGAAGAAGTCTATAAAGAATTGGTAATAATGGATCTCAAAGATCTCACATAAAAATGACATACCCTAAAGCATGAATACATTTAGTGGTATATTCATTTTGGGAGTACTTAATGTTAAGTTCTTTAAATATCTCTTCTAATTATAAAACACTAAATGTATTAGTATCATAGTTTATTCAGGATATGTTCAATTAGAAAATACATATTACCTAAGTAGAATAATACATTCTGAAAATTAAATTTTTAACATGAAAATAACCAAAGTTTCCACAAAAATTAATTTGAATATATTCTCAGTTTTCACTTTTGTTAGAATTTTACTTCAAATCAGAATTATCACAATGATCAAGCTTAGATATTATTTAACTTACCTCATAAGAACTTGGAAGTTTTAGTTTTAAACTTAGAAATTTTTTAATAGTTCCCACAGTTACACGTGTAGAACATCGAATGAATTTCTTCATTAAACCCTAAAGGAAATAAAGATTACCAGTTAAAATGTTCTATCTTGCTTCTGGTGAAATCAGAGCTACCATTTCCACTATCATTTTGAGTATTTTTAAAATATATTGTGAAAACATTTCAATTTATAGCTTTTTAGTACTTGCGAGCAAAAATATTCCTAATTATTGGATACTTATATGACATTCTTCAAGAATGTATTATCATGTGTACTAGGAATATCCTGGCAAATAGGCAATCTGCTTACCTCTAGACATTTTAGTAAAGAAAACATGAGTTTAAACTAAAAAGAAAAAAGGTCACAAAAAGCATAAAAATATTTTATTATAAAGTATAACTTCTGAAACATGAGGGATATTTTCTAAAATATGGTATCACAGCTTTTAAATAATTTTAGAAAGAGCAGGAATTTCAAATGGTACTCTGAGGAGCCACAGGGTTCAACAGAGAGAGGCTGGTTAGGCCACAGCATGCCCCAGAAATTAGAAGTTGCATAGTGTGGACCTCGTGTTGGGAAGAATCACTTCTGGTCAGTGTCTGATAGGCTGTGCCAGTACTTTACTGGAAGAACAAACTTCTATGTGCCTTGATGTGTCCCATTTGTAAAATGTGCAGAGCAGTACTAATTCACTCTTAAAGCCTGAATATCACTAAAATATAAGAACCAATCCAGAAGGGACACCCAAGCTGAAAATGAAGCAAAATGAGGTTGTAGACGTAATAAATACAAACCAATATGTGAAACAAAATTACATTCCACAACCTCAAAAGTTATCAGAATACTAAAACACAGAAAACAATAGAATCTTTTAAAGATATTACTCCTATTTGTATGTATAGGAAATGAGGTCAGCATCTGGAACAACATCTCAGTGTTCTTAAATTCACTAAGTCATAACTATTCAGTCAATGTTTATTTCCTAGCAGATGTTTTCCTAGCAAAACATATTCCCTGGCAAAGACCAACAGAAATAAATTAACAAATAATAACCTGGTCACAATACAGATGATAAAGTATCCATTAAAAGAAAACAGAAAAGTTACATTTAAATCAACACATATTCTACCCATTTCAAATGTGAAGACGGATATTCTAGACAGCATGAAAACAAAGCGATAAATGTACAAGTCTATCTTCCCTGTTATCTGTTCACCTTCTCAACTATCCCAAGGTTTCCTGTCAATTTTCTTCTTGCCCCAAACAGCTTACAAAGAATCATTAACACAGTTTTACAAGCCTAAGTCAGAGAAGAATATAGGGGTGTAGGTTGATCATCCCAGTCTGAAATCTGAAATGTCCCAAAATCTGAAACTGAGGGCTGACATGACACTAACTCATTTCAGATTTGGAAGCTTCAGCTGTAAGTATATACAATGCAAATATTCCAAAATCCGAAAAACTTTTGGTCCCAACCATTTTGGATAAGGGATACTCAATCTGTACTGGAAGACTCTTAATTTGTGTATTTTTCATCTGCCAAGAAATCAAGAAGAATCTCCAGAAATGATGTTGGTATCACTACTCATAATCTTTCAGAGAATAATAAGTTTTTATATTATTCACAAAGTTGTACAACCATTACTATGATCTAATTCGAAAACATTTTCATCATCCTTAAAAGTAACCCAAATCCATTCACAGTCACTCCACAACTTTCCCTCTTCCCAGTCCCTGACAACCCTAATCTACTTTCTGTCTTTATCCTTGTCTGGACATTTCGTATAAATGGAACCAAATAATATGTGATCTTGTGTATCTGGCTTCTTTCACTTAGCATGAAGTTGTCAAGGTTCATCCATTTTGTAGCATGTATCAGTACTTCACTGCAGTTTATGACTGAATAGTATCACATTTTCTTTCATTTTGCTTTTCCATTCATCAGTTGATAGATATTTTGGTTGTTTTCACTTTCTGGCTATTATGAATAATGCTATTATGAATATACATATACAAGATTTTGTGTGAACATGTTTTCAATTCTTTTATACAGTAGTCCCTCCTTATCTGCAGTTTCACTTTCCTTGATTTCAGTTACCCAGTCAATGTATCACTGTCCAAAAATACAAAATGGAAAGTTCTAGAAATAATTCATAAGTTTTAAGCTGCATACAATTCTGAGTAATATGTTAAAATCTTGCAGCATCGTACTCTGTCCTGCCCAGGTTGTGAATCCTCCTTTTGCCCAGCATATTCATGCTGTATAGGCTACCTGTCCATTAGTGACTTAGCTATCTCAGTTATCAAATAAAAAAACCAGTATATACAGGATTATTTGGTACTATCTGTGGTTGCAGCATCCACTGGGGGTCTTGGAACATATGCTCCACACATAAGGGGGGACTACTGGATATGATCACATATTTAGAAGTGGAATTACCACGTCAACTCTTTGAGGAACGGCTAAACTGTTTTCTGCAGTAGCTGCACTTTCACCTTCCCACTAGCAATGTATCAGGTTTCAATTGTCCACATTCTCTAACATTTATTATTTTCCTTAAAAAAAATTTCCGGCCATCCTAGTAGGTATAAAATGATATCTTGTTGTGGTTTTGATTTGCAGAGCCCCAGTGACTAGTGATGTTTCGCAACTTTTCCTGTGCTTATTGGCCATTTTTATAACTTCTTTAGAGGAATGTCTATTCAAGACATTAGCCTACTTTTTTCCAAATTGGGCCATCTTTTCATTGTTGATTTATGAGAGTTCTTCATATACCTGTATATTAAAGGTTTATCAGATATGATTTGTAAATATTTTTCCCATTCTGTAACTTTTTTCACTTTCTTAAGTGTCCTTTCATACACGAGAGTTTTACATTTTAATGAAGTCCAATTTATCTATTTCTTTTCTTTTGTTGCTTGTGCTTTTGGTGTCATTTCTAAGAATCCACTGCCAAATCCAAGGTCATGGGAATATCTTAATTTCTCCTTCCTTTTGGAAAGTTATAGATTTTTGATGAATATAGATTTACTAGTTGACAGTTTTCTTTCTTTGAGCACTCTGCATATATTATCCTATTGCCTTCTATCCTCCACAGCTCTCGGTGAGAAATCGGCTACTAACCCTACTGGGGGTCCTTTGTGCATGAGTCACCTTTATATTGTTGCTTTCAAGATTCTCTCTTTGTCTTTCAATAGTTTGATTATGATGTGCCCAGGTATGAATTTCTTTGAATTTATCATACCTGAAGTTTGTAAGCTTCTCAGATGCTTAATGATTTTCGTCAAATTTAGTTGGTTTTTTGGGGCCATTATTTCTTCAGATACACTTTCTGTCCTTTTTTCTCCATTTCCTCTCCTTCTGGAACTTCCATTATGTGTATGCTGGTAAGCCTGATGATGTCTACAGGTCTCTGAGGACCTGGTCATTTTTCTTTATTCTATTTTCTGTTTCTCAGACTGAATAATTTCAATTCATTTAACTTCAATTTTATAGGTTTTTTTTTTCCTTTGGCTCAAGTCTGCTGTTGAGCCTCACCAGTAAAATTTTCATTTCAGTTGCTATACTTTTCAACTCCAGAATATTTAAAAACATTTAATATGCTGTATTTGGTGAGATCATTCTTATATTTTCATATAGGTGCTCAGACCATGGTTTTGGTTCTTTGTACATATTTAAATAGATAATTTCAAATCTATGCCTAATAAGTACAATGTCTAGGCTTCCTCAGGAACAGTTTCTATTGACTGCTTATTTTCCTGTGTATGGGTCATACAATCGGCTCTCTGTAATTGCAGTCCTGCATTTGTGAATTAATCACAGATCAAAAATATTTTTAAAAACAATAAAAATAACAATACAATAAAAATAATATAGTATTAACAACTATTTACATAGCATTTACATTATATTAGGTATTAAAAGTAATCTAGAGATGATTTAAAGTATATAGCAGGCTGTGCACAGGTTATGTACAAATACGACACCATTTTATATAAGGGACATGGGATCTACAGATTTTGTTATCCATGAAGGGTCCTGGAATTAATCCCCAACATATACTGAGGGACCATTGTATTTGTTAGTATCTCTCATATTTTGTTGTTGTTGTTGAAACTAGACATTTTAAATGATGTAATGTTGCAGTACTGGAAATCAGATTCCTGCCTGCTCTTCAGTCCTAAACTAATTCCGTAAAGTCTGTATTCTTTACCATATGTAGTCATGAAAGTTTCTGCCTAGAGGTCAGTTAATAATTGAAGAGAGATTTCTTTATACATCTGGAGCCGTTAAGTTGCTCAGTCTTTGCCAAGGGTCTGGGTATGTGTTTGGTGGCATACCACCAATATTCAACCAAGGTGTTGACAACTCTGCCTTAGTCTTCACTTCCTACTCGTGCAGAGCACTTCAAGGTCAGGCAGAGGTGAGAGCTTAGGGCCTTCTCAGGTCTTTCCTGAACATGCATACAACTCTACATATGCACATGGCCCTCTAGATTTCAAGGAATATGTCACAGCTTTTTGAAGCTCCTAGGGACATCTCGTTCTCCAGCTCTTCCATTTAAGCTATTTGGTTAGCCTCTTGTTTGCTCCAAATGTTATCTATACCTCAGGCAGCTGTAAAGTTGAAACATTTGTCTGTAATTGTTTTTGACAAATGCCCCTTTCCCCCACCAACAGAGAAGGCTTTTTCCATGGGGGCAAGCTCCAAGTCAAGTTGAATACTGACAATCTTGTAAGTGGGGTCTCCTAGGAAACAACCAGACAGGTCAAATAATGACCATTCTTTGGCAATGAGGCTTTGAAAGAGCTCTACCTCTATTCTTTTCCTTTGGTCCTGAGAGACTGCAATGGGAAAGCAGGCTGTTATTTTCAAGGCTACTGCAGAATTTGAGCAGGGGCTGGAACTAAAGCAAGTTAAAATGCCACAAAGCTCACCTTTTATACTGAGAGTTAGTCATCTTTTTGATAAAATGCTCTATAGGCATCTATAAGCCTTTGTTTAATATCAGATCTCTGAAAAAGCTGATACTGAACATTTTTGCCAGTAGTTTTATACTTTTATGGAAAAGTGAATTTTCAGAGATACTTACTCTACTCTTTTTATTGACATCCCACTGTTGACTTTGACTTCTGTATTACAAAAGCAGTAGGTATTCTGTATAAATGATACATGCAACTACTGCCCCACCACACTTGTGAATCACACCCCACTGCAGAGGAATGAGATGGCTGAAAAGGCCATAAAGCAATACAGACATTGTGTCTCTGCCACTAAGGGATTTACAGTCTAGTATCAAGGACAACACACACATAAAAAAAGATAGTATCAGTGCCTAGAACTCTTAGGCACATCCTTAATAGATAACAAACTAATCCCTAATTGAGGGATAAATGTAAGTACTACAGAATTTCAGAAAAGGGATTCACTAGGTTGAGAAAAGCATCACAAAGAATAAAAATCTCTGGGTCTTGACAGAAGCATAGGATGGTGGAAGAGGAAAGAACACGCCAAACAGGAAGGGTTGTTCAAAGTTTTAGAGGTCTCAAATATTCGTAACACAAACTTTTATATATTCTAGATACAGATCTTTTGTCAGATATATGGTCTCCAACACACACACACACACACACACACACACACACACACGAGCTGGGGGGGAAGACAGAGAGAGAGAGAGAATGAACACATACATAAAGGATAATCACTTGCTTTGAAGGGAGGATTTACTAATGGGTTTAATGGGAGATAAACTTATTAAAAGAGGTGCTTGTTAATGAAGGGCCTTGAATGCTAATGTAAGGAGTTACGACTTAATTGTACAGGCCAAAAGGTGGCAAACTTTTGGCCTGTACAATGGCCATGTCCTCAGGCCAAATCTGGCTGGCCATCAATTTCTATAAGTAATGTTTTATTGAAACACAACCATGCCCATTCATTTACTATTGTCTGTGCTGCTTTAGTGCTATAATGAATAAGTTGAGTAAATTGCAACAGAGACCATATGGCCTACAGAGTCTAAAATATTTACCATCTGACCCTGAGATTGGTCACGGCCCTTACTCTGGGCCTTACACACACTCAGGCAAGTGGCCCTAGCCCTGGATAACAAAAGAAAAATTAAGGGTACAGAAAACACTTAATAACTACTTTAAAAAATGTAGATATAAGGGTGAGCAGCACTAAACTGGGGGGAATTTTGCAGGACTTGGTGACTGGCTGAAAGAAAACAGTAACAGGTCAAAGATGACGTCAAGCTTCAGAACTTATTTGATTGGCTGAAAGACAGTAGTCATAACTGAAACTGCATGTCTGGACCAAAATTAGATGAAAGTGTAATGAATTAGACAACTTAGACGAGTCAAGTTTCTGGTGTTAGTGAAACTCTCAACTGGTCTATTTAAAAATAGAGATATAATATTCGAGCTTGGGAAAAAAAGCAGGGTTGGAAATGAGGCCTTAAAAGTCCTTTGCATAAAGAAGAGAACAACAGACACAAGGCTCAACTTGAAGGTGGAATGGTAGGCGGAGAGACAGGATTGAAAAACTACCTATTGAGTATTATACTTATTACCTGGGTGACAAAATAACCTTATACCACACCTGTGACATGCAATTTACCTATGTAAGAAATCTGCACGTGTACCTCTGAACCTAAAATAAAAGTTAAAAAATCCTTTGCGTAGTTGAAGCCACATAGAAAATGGAGAAGACTTTCTAAAATAGATATAGGGAAAGTATTAGGACATACTCATATATATCAAGTAGAAGGCAAGAAGTAGAGCCAGTGGAGACAAAGCAGGAATGGCCCAGGAAACAAAGGAAGAACCAGGGTAGCTTAGTAAAAGTAATTTATAAACTAAGAATGAAGGTACAAGGATGAAGAAAAGTCCATAAAGGAAAGAGTGAATGGATAAAAGGTCAACTAGAACAGCAAAGTGTCAAAGATGTGAAAATGGAGAACAACAAGCAGGGGTGGTTAATTTTTCAAATAAATTTCTAAAGTTCAATATTTTGTACTTTCATATGAGAAATGATGCAGAGAAGTGGACTTTACATTTGTTTATGAGAAGATATTCAGCCTTTCCATTGATTTAACTTTCACTATGAGCTAGCTCATGTATTAGAGAGCTAAAGGATGACCATGAACTCTATGAAAAAGAACTTCCCAAAAAGGGAGATGACTTTTGGGAAAGATCATAAGAAACAACTGAAAATATTATAAGGATAAACAGGTACAGTGGTCATTTCTGTAAATATGGATGCACTTTATTACATGTCCAATAAATTCCCCTTAACAAAATAAATTACCTTATTTTAACTATTTGTATGTGTAAGACCTAACAGTTCCTCGAGTGAAAGATGTTTTTTCTTACTACTTACATCTTCACTGCCTACTATTCACATAGTGGATAAATATTCATTGAATTACTGTGCTCATTAATGTTGCTATAAGATGCTAGGAAAACTTGATCTGAAGTGAAAAACTGTTTTTCACTTCCCAGTAGGAAAATGCCATTAAACATATAAGTAAAAAATTCAACCTACTAGCTTACAGATTTACGCAGAAGAAGTAAAAGAAAATTAGAGACAATGAATATAGGCATTTGAATAAAACACAGAATACAGTGAGATAAACAATATTCTCAGTGGCTGACATTTGCTAGGATAAAGTGGCAAAAATCTAACAGCTAAAGTAGTGAAGATGTGTAATAAAAATAAAAGCTGCTTGCAATAAAAAGGCTGAAAATATTATTAAAGTAACACCATTTAAAGACCAAAGAAAATCAATAAAAGCAGAATGTTTTAAACTTTCTATAAAGATCCTCTAAGGAAAGATTCAATTAGCAGAGGCAGAGGAGAACAGTACCAGAAATGGAGATTCTACAGGAAATAACTGAGGGCCTTCAAGGAATTTAAAAGTTCATAGGCATTTTACAACATCTAATTTTACTTCAAAACTAATTGATTAAATTATTCACAAAATATGTTAGCTCTGACATGGAAATCTTGTTGAGTTGCAAATAAAAATAGAGAAATAAAGGATAAAATTAGAAGAGAATGAATAAAACGGCTAGAACTACTAGTGACATGAAATTCTCTAAGTTGGTCACCACTCTAAAAAACAGAAACCATGCATATGAATTCCCAACAAAGGTATAAAAGGAGGTGGAGAAAGAGAGGTGTGATTCTGGGCATTAGCCACTAGATGGTGGCATTGGCCCAGGACGGTTCAGTTGTGGGAATTGTAACCATTTGTAAGCACAGAATTGTCAAAGAATGGTATTTTATTTAATTATGTTAATTAAAACTTTGAAAACAAACATTTTGAAGCGTTAGAAAATTTGTCAATAAATTATCAAGGGTTTACTATAAACTAATCATAAAAATACCACAGTACTTGTTCACTCACCTTTACTACATTGTCCCCTGATTGCCCATTATTTCGTAAACAATCTAGACAGATAGCAATTTGTGGGTCACTTCTGTGATAATCTTTATCATCTTCATTTTCATCACCTTCTTCATCTACTTTCGGTTTGTCAGCTTTTGAAGCATCATCTGTATAATGTAAACAAACCTAAGTTAGCTATAAATCAAAGTTGATTTTAAAGTTAAACAATCATACATTGATCATCGAAACAAAAATCAACTTAAAAAACTTTCCTAGCAGTTTCTGAAGAACTTAGTACTTTAAAATGTTCCAACCAACTCAACAATGGAAATATTTTGTAAAAAAAAAAAAAAAAAAAAAATTGGAAACTTACTAACATAGCTTAAGATTTCTAGGCTCATTGAGATAGCCAAATGAAAGATTCAGACTAGCTGAATTTAGCCAAAAGAAAAGATTACAATTAGTAATTAGACTATGTTAGAAAGTGGACAGGATATATAAAAATACTTCCAAATTACTTATATGTGTATATATAAATTATACTCAAGTTTATATATACGTATATATTCAAATTAAAAGCAAATACTTTTCAAATGTTAAAAGTTCTCAAAATTTCCAATTACTAGATATTCATAAAATCAGCCAGTGAAAAAAACGAGTATAATGAATTAGCTTTTTAACATATATATAGCCATTAATATATAACGTTACAACTCCATTAAAGAAATCTGAATGGCATACTTTATATTATATACAAATGTATTTCACCTATTACATACCTGTAGCCTATAAATAATGCAGCTATATTTACCATTCATCTGTGGAGTCGCTTTAACTGTGTGTTGGGTACACATCATACAAGGCCTGAGGGAGCAATACTGAAACTAGAGCTATCATCCTCTCTCTCACAGTGGTCAGGGTATGGAATGATATAAAAGCAAGTTAAAAAAAAAAAAAAAGGGAAAAAACCAGACAAATATAGAATATAGGATGGGAGAGGTAAAATGGACTATGCGTGCACATATAAAAGAGACAATAAACCCAAACTCTGGGAGTGAAGCAGAGGTTCAGGGACGATCTCCAGATGAGATATCTCTAAGCTAAAACTTGAAAAAATTAGCTAGCCAAACAATACATTGTAGAAAAGCCTCCCTGCAAAGTGACAGGCCTGATCCTCTTCGATGACTGTAGTAAAAGCACTACAGGTGTACCATAGAGCGGGGAGGTGGGTTCTCTTTTTTCTACATGTTTTCTTCTCCCTATTTATAGAGAATATACATAGATAGGAATTTGCCTTCTATGAACCAAACTCCCAGCTCCAACAAAAAATCCAAATTCTCCACCCAAGCTAAAGACCAAATACCATAAATACTTTAAAAAGGGAGAAACAATAGGAAAAGGGAGATAAAATTCACAAAGTAGACTACAACTCTTCACAAGTCAAGCTGTGATACATATAATCATAGGGTAAACCTACCACATAACTTCTGATGACAATCCCTCAGGCTCCTGTCCTCTTGAACAGGTAGTCAAAAACTGGAATATTTAATTAGCCTTATCTATATTTTTACTATACCACGACTATAATTGGTTGTTATTGTTTAATTGCAGTATACACGTGGGTAAAACAAGCCCTAGTTAAGTCATTTTTTTGGTCAGGCTTAGCTTCTTTGCCATTTTTTTTTTTGTTGTTACAGGTAAAAAATAGTCTCCTGCTACCTTATTCTAGTCATCAAAACTATTCTCAAACTTCCCCTGCTCTAACAGCCTTACACAGTTAAGTTGAACTAGTAAAATGATAATCTCCATTTTACAGATTAAAAAAAGAGAGATCTCATCCACTTTAACCATGTAAAATTGACAGTCCTATGATCTTATGGGAAAACCAAGATTGGGAGGCTGAACTCACAATTGACCCTATAAGAACCCACACACATTCTTGAATAACTTTAAATGATATTTAGGACATCCTAAATTAAATCTCATATTTAAAAAACAATGGGAATGATACTTTCTTATAATTTTAGATACCCCTTTGTGTGGAATATATATATATATATATATACACACACACACACATATATGTATGTATGTACACTAAAAGCCTTTTATCTGCTCAGTAATGTTTGCCCCTTTGCTGAAATTATTATTAAAAATTACTAATTGCTGAGTCTCTTGGGACCCAGAGGAGAAATATGGACATGCAGCATAGGTGATGGGGAAAATTCCCATAAACACCCAGAAATACTTTCTAAATTTTCATGACATGTAAGTTTGTATCACCTGAGCTCTACTTATAAAAACTTCATTCCAGAGTATCAGAGCATAGTAAAATCTCCTGATCTGGCTCTCAGCCACATCTCAGCTCCCTCTCCTATAGAGACAAACATACAAAATAAACAGAACAAAAAACTCTTCACTGTTTAGTTGCAAGCTGTGGCTATTTCTTACTTCAGCTTCCTTTAGCTCCCTAGAAATTACTACTATAAACATCTAGTCAATTTTCTCTTTTATCTCCCTTTTCTCTTCCCAAAGTTCAATTTCCTCTATTTCCAATTACCTTCAATTAAAGTGACTTCAGATTTACAATCATTTATATAAAATCTCATATAGAAAAAGGTTCATAATGTAAATAAAAGGGTGCATGAATTTTGTGCAGGAAAAATGTGAGCCTGAAGAGAGATATTAGTTCACCTAAACTATGAAAAGCTGACCAATTTAAGAGATGCTATCAGAAACAGACATAAGAAAAAGTCACCTTGTCCATTTTCTTGAGGCTTATTTTTCTTCCAAAATTCAGATTCGCGCTCAAGTTCTTCTAATTTAAAAGAAAGAGTATAAAAGTCAAGAAATCTTTAATAGAAATGTTGATTTCATAAAACACAAACATCTGCAAGAACCTAAAGAGCCACTTACGTTCTCGTAGTCCAGGGACCAGCTTAAATATAATTTCCTCTAATGTATTGTCCAACCTTGGAAAGTGGGGAGAAAGAAAATACTAACAATGAAGACACCAAAATCTGACATGTAAATAGTTTGAGATGTGTATCTTACATATATATATATATATATATATATATATATATATATATAACGAAATACATACACAATTTTAGCACATCTACTATACCACACTCTTCCATCCATGGAACACACCTATTTACAGCCTTCCCCAGTAGTAGACTGATAACAAAAATGGTCCCAGTCCCCAGCTCTGTCTATAACCACACTCTTGAGCATGACTTTGAAATTCCTCCCCTGACTAAGGATGGAGTCTATTTCCCTGCCTTGGAAATATGGTCTGGCTAAAAAACTTGTTGAGGCCAGCAGAATGTGGTACAAGTGACTGCTTGGTCCTAAGCCTAAGCCTTAAGAGGCATCAAATGCTTTTGTTTCTACTTCTCTCTCTTACAGAATCCTGCTGCCATGAGAACAAGGTTGGAGGATGAGAGACCACGTAGAAGAGAGCGAAGCTGCCCTAATGAGGCCATTTTAGACTAGTCCACAGACAGCCTATCCCCCAAGATCAGCACAGCAGATTACCCAATGCGCAGCTAACTGCAGTTGCATGAGTAAGCCCAGTCAAAACCAGAAGAATCACCCAGCTAACCCAGGGAACCAGGAGGAATAATAAATGCTTGCTTTTTCAAGTGTCACTTTAGAGGTTGTCTGTTATGCAGCAACAGCTGATACGCCCATTCTCAAAATCTCTACCACAGCTCTGGCTCTTTCCCCTAAAGGAAATAATCTCCATTCCTCTCTTCTGAGAAATTTAGACCACTTTATTGTTCTACCTTCTGAAATGAAAACTTTAAATATTTATCTTGACATTTTTCTTATTTTCTTTCCTGCCATATAATTCATCTTTTTCATGGCTTTTTGTCTTCAATCCCATTCTCTTGCCCCTACAACACCCGCTTCCCGCCTCATCTCCTTCATCCTGCTCAACAACATTACTCTTCAACAAGACTACAAACACACAGAGGTTTCTCACATCTTAAAAAAAAAAAAAAAAACCCAAAAAAAAGCAAAACCTTTCTTAACTCATTAACTCCTTTCAAACTATTATTCTGTTTCTCAATTTTTTCTTCTAACTGGAAAAAAATGTGAAAATAAAACCTACATTGTTTCTGTCACATACTCTGTTTTGCTTCTTTTACTCTACTGAACTCTCCAAATCATTAAAAATTTCCATATTGAATAGGTTTAAATTTTTTAGAATTAAAATTTAAACTTAAAAATTCTTTTTTAAGTTTATATTTCTTCTATATTGCTCTGCAGCAGTTTGACAGTGTTGTCTAACACCGCCTGCCTCCCTGAAATTTTCCTTCCTTTTTTTTTTTTTTAAATTTTCAAGTCTGTTCTTTATTACTTAAGTCTGTTCTTTCTTTATTGCTGAGTATTTTTCTTTTTCCCAGTTACTTTTAAATCTGATATTCTCCCTTGCTTTGTACTCTGCACTCTTTTACCTTTTCTAAGTTCTGTCTTCCTTAGGGATTTCATCTGCTTTTGTGGCTTCAAAACTAACATATAGGCAGATTATCTGTCTGTCTGTCTGTCTGCCTGCCTGCCTATGTATCACATCTCTCTGCTGAGTTCAAGTTCCATATTTCTAACAGATGCTGAACATTTCAAGTACCTCCTTTTATTAATCTATGTCAGAATTGTCTCATCTATCCTCCTCCAATAAAATACTAAGTATCCCAGTCATTGTCTTGCTTTTTTAAATTAAATTTTTAAGTGATACCATAATTCTCCCAAATCAGCTCAAAATACGAGAATTATCTTAACTTCTTTCCTTCCCTTCATTTACACATTTAGAGCTCCCTCTCAGTACCTGTCCCACCTATTCCCCCATCAATTCTTCCATTTCTTCAATTAATTACCATTCTACTTTGAGCAGAGCAGAGACATGCTCATAATGAATCTTCCTAAAGTACTAATCTGATTGTGTTAGTTCCCTGCTCAAGGACTAATTTCTCCCTATTACCTGGCTTCATGTGTTTATATAACTTGAGTTCAACCTACAAACCATAACTGGTACTATTTGCTCACTGTCTCTCTTCTCTAGCCAACTGGCTTATTCAATTATCCCAAGAATTCCTTGTCTTTTCCAATTCATTTTTCTCCCTCATGTTTTGCATCCTGGCTCAAATACTCTCTGTACTCTCCAACCAAACCAAATGCTACCTTATTCTCAAGACAAGGTCATTCGTAAAGTTTTCCCAGACTATTTAATAGTAGGAGTGCATAAAAAATAGCACTTCTTACTACGTACAAACAGATCAGGAACCAACTTAGTTTCATTTCGTTGCCTCTGAAACATTACTTACTACTTTGATGTCCTTTCTGTCCTTCCAGCCCAATTTAGGACTAATCTGTTCTATGGTCAGTCACTAAATCACTTCCTTACATGTACCCTTGATTTGTCTCTCTTACTTGCTCAAAATTATTTAGTACAACTCAGGTTAAATCCAACTTTCCATCAACTCTGCACTGGCACCCATGGCTGGATAAAAACACAACCACACCCCTTCAAATTCCTAACTACAACCCAAACATGCCTTTAAATTTGCCAGGAATCATACTACACTCACAAGTGCACTGATTCTCTCACTCCCCTGGACAATATGCTTTTTTTCTCTCCCTAACTCTCCAAATCCCTTTCCTCTATCCTTAATTTTTGCCGACAAACACTTTCTTCTCAATGAAAAATGTCAAAGCAATGAAAAACAAACTTCCACAGGCCCCGGCCACCATACCTACCTACAGCATCTGCACCATGTACTCGCTGTCTGCCTGCCTGTTGCTACAATTTTTTTGTCAATGCTCCCATTGAAAACCAGTGTCTCCTCTTATGCTGTGAGATTCCATTTCCTACTCTCCAACATGATTAACTCTCTGCTTTCTACTGGATCATTCCCTTCAAATATGCCATTATTTCTCCCATATCAAAACAAAATAAAGAACCTTCTTGGCTGTACTTGACAGCAACCAACCCCCCACCCCATTTCTTTGCTCCCATTTGTCGTAAAACTCCTTGAAAGAGTTGTCAATACTATACTCACTGTTGCTAATTCCTCTCCCTCCTTTCCTCTTTTAAAACAATCCAGTTAGGTTTTTGGCCTCACAGCTCTAAAGAAAGTGCTCTTTTCAAGGCTGATGACCTCCATTGTGCTAAATCCAATCATCAATTCTCAGTCTTCACCTTACTTGTAGCCATGAACAACAAATGACACAGGTGGATCACTCTGTCTCCTTTGACATACACACTATCTTCACTTAACTTCTAGGGCACCACACACTCCTGGATTTTCCTCTACCTCACTGGTTGTGCCTTCTCAGTTTCTTGTGCTGGCTCCTCCTCTTCTCTCTGAACACTTAATGCTGGAGTTCTCCAGGGCTCAATCCTTGGTCCTTGACTCATGTCTCTCTGTACTCACTCCCTGAAGTGATCTCATCCTGCCTCACAACTTGAAAGATCTTCTATATGTTGAAGACTACCAAATGTTTTCCTCCAGCCCAGACCTCTCCCTTTGAGTTTCAGACCCATATATCCGCTTACCAACTTTCTCTCTTCTCTGAAATAACTCAACATGTCCACAATCGAAGTCCTGATCTACCCCTTCCTTGCTCTATTATTAATCTTCCCAACTCAGTTAATGGCAACGCCATTCTTCCAGTTGCTCAGGTCAGAAATCTTAAAGTCATGTTCAACTCTTTTCTTTATCTCATATCCTATATCCAATCCATCAGCAAACCTTGCTGGATCTACTTTCGAAATATATTCAGAACACGAGCACTTCTTGTCCCCTCTACTGCTACCTCCTCTCACCAGGGTCACTGCAATTACTTTCTAACTGTTCTCCCTGCTTCTACCCTTGCCTTGTTATATGCAGGGTGTTCTCAATACAGTCATCAAAATGTTCATATCAGATCAATCCTGCAACCAAAATCCTGCAGAGGCTCCTCATTTCATTCAGAGTGAAAGATAAAATGTTTACAGTGGCCTAGATGGCTCTTCACAATCTGGAATCTCATGATCTCTCTGCTCTTGTTGCCCAGTATTCTGTCCCTCACTCACTGTTCCCCAGCTGCCCAGGTCTCCTTGCTGGTCCTCTAACAAGGCGTAGATACACTCCTGACTTAGGCACTCTGCACTGGCTGCTTCCTTTACCTAGAATAGGCATGCTTTCCCAGACCTACCCATAGTTAACCTCTCACAGTCTCCAAGTCTTTGCTTAAATCTCGCCTTCTCACAGAAGCCTATCATCACCATCTTATTTAAAATTGCCATCTGCCCCTCCCTTCACACTCTTGACCTCCTCACCCCACAACACTTTCCCCTTTCTTGCCTTTGCAATTTTCACTTTCTAACATACCATATAAGTTACTTATTATATGATTTATTGAATGTCTCTCACTACATAAATATTAAATCTACAAGGGCAAAGATCTTTATTTTGTCTGTGAATGGACCTCAAGCACCTAGAATAGTGCCCAGACATAGCAGGCATCCAGTAAATATTTGCTGATGAATGATTCCCCTCATGGAGCTCTCCATCTTCCTTCTATTGTCTATATCAGTGATGTCCAATAGAAATATAGTGTGAGTCAAATATGTAATTTTAAATTTTTAGTAGGCACATTAACACCAGTACTTTATACTTTTTATGTAAAACTAACTTTAATGTTTTGCTATATATTAAAATATATTTAATAATACATTCGCTAATTTTTATTTATTGAACATTAAAGTTATACTTAGTGGAAAAATATTTACACTGCTTCAGGTTTTAATTGAAATTAAATTAGAAATTCCATTCCTCAGTTGCACTAGCAACATCGAAAGTGCTTAACAGCCACACGTGGCTAATTGCTACCGTACTGGACAGTACAAATACAGACTGCTTGTTCCCCAGGTCTGCTGCACAACTGTCATATCCCTTCACCTCTCTACTATGTTAGAGTCATTTATTCTTTCTTGGTTTATGCTCCAGCACATCTCCCAATAACTTCCTGTGAACAAGTACATAGAAGGTAAATTTTCTGCTACATGTGTCACAGGCAATTTAGGCTTCTAATGAAGGAGCCTAAATTCCCCTTATTTCTGGCTAACAAAATCCAATTACGTTCTGGCTGCAATGTGGCCACCTTCAGGGATAATTCATGATTTGTTAAAGCATTTCAAAACCCACCATATCACTTTACCTAGAGACTGTCATGTAATCTAGTTTTGGCTAAAAAGAAGCAGCCTGCTGTAGGAAACTTTGGGAAAGATCTTCCGCTCCCTACGACCTCCTTACTCTCCTGGTATACTCAGGCCTCTGAGGTTTGCTCAACTATCACCACCACCAGTCTGCTTTCTAGCTTTCAGTTTCTGCTGACATCTCTTCTATTACCATTTCTTCTTATCCTTTAAAAAGAGTTTATTGAGAACCTATCATGTTTCCGGAGCTATCCTAGGTGTCAAAGACATAGGATATCTTGTTTTTATTATCTCTGAGTTTATGTCTTTAAAAAAATTCCTTTGTGGTAATTTTGGTGGGATTTTAGGAAGAAAAGAGCTCTATAAAGGACATCATTAGATAAATTAAGAAAACTGGAATATGGTAGTTAGGTTAAAGTATTATACCAACGCAATTATACTGTGGTTACATAATATAATATCCTTATTCTTAGGAAATATACAGTGAAGCATTTAAGAGTAAGGGGCCATGATACATGTAACTTACCCTCAAATAGTTCAGAAAAAATAAAGCATGCAATGCACATATGCACATGATAAAGCAAACGAGAGAAAATGTTAATAAGAGGCTAATCTCGGTGAACAGAATGCACGTGGCTCTTGTACTACTTTTATTTGGGGGATTCTAAGTTTCAAATTATTTCCAAATAAGAAGTTTAAAAATGTATGATGTTATACTTTAGCCAAGGGAGGAGGTTTCATTAAACAGTGACTGGATTCCTTCAGGTATCTAATGGTCAGAATCAAAAGATTAAGATAAATTGCCTTACGATGTGGCCCTTTAAGAACAGAGAAGGTAATAATTATTAACTGCTTGTTTTTATTAACTGTTTTTTATTTTAATAAAAATAAGTTATTATAATTTTTATTAACGGTAATAATTTTTCATTACAACTGGATATTAACAGTTTTTTATTTTAAAATTAAGAAAAACATTATTTGAGAGAAAATGTTTGCTTTATTCAGTTTCTTTACTCCAGTACTACTAACATTTTAGGCTGGATAAATTTTGCTGTGTGGGGCCTATCCTGTGCATTGTAGGATGCTTAGTAGCATCCCTGGCCCCTGCCTACTAGATGCCAGGAGCACTCACCCAGATCTGACAATCAAAAATGTCTCCAGATATTGCTAAATGTATCCCGGGGGCAAAATCACCCCTGGCTGAGAGGCACTGATATAAATCCAACCAGAACAAGCTTTGCTCAGAATTACAGACCAGAGTTGACCAGTGGTTCCCACATATTAGCATATATTAGCATCACCTAGAGAGCTTGCTAAACTAAGTGATCTCCAATCCCAAAGTTTCTGAGTTAGCATGTCTGATGTGTGGTCTGAGAACTGTCACTTCTAACATGATACTAATGGTTTGGGGACCACACTTTGAAAACTACAGGGCTAGACATTTACCTGTAGACAAATTATCCCAAACAGGCATTAAAATTGAAAATCAAAAGGCTGAAATGTAAGATTTGCAAATCCAGATGTATAGAATGATGGCAAATATCACACAGATAAGAGAGTTATGAAAGGTTCCAGAGACTATCTAGCTCTATCTTTAGACGAGTAGCTTTTTTTTTTTTTTTAAGTTCAGAAGTACTAAAAAGCTAACTCTGGAATTGACCCCTTCTGTGCTTTTCACTCGATTCGAGATAAGTAGCTTCTTAAAGATACAGAGGTGATCCACCTTAGAGCTATGGTGGGAACAATGAAATGAAAATGGGTCTAGTGGTGAGGACACACGGACTGTAGCTGGGAAGTGACATTTCAGGTGTTCTGTGAAACCTTAAGTCAAGTCATATCACTTCTCTAGATTTCAATTTCCTAATTGGGAAAAAAGGGATTTGGATTAGAATCTCATAGACTACTTCTAGTTTTAAAAATATATGACTAGGCCAGGTGTGGTGGCTCATGCCTTTATCCCAGCACTTTGGGAGGCTGAGGCAGGCAGATCACCTGAGGCTGGGAGTTCGAGACCAGCCTGACCAATATGGAGAAACCCCGTCTCTACTAAAAATACAAAATTAGCATGATGGCGCATGCCTGTAATCCCAGCTACTCAGGAGGCTGAGGCAGGAGAATCACCTGACCCTGGGAGGTGGAGGTTGTGGTGAGCTGAGATCGCACCATTGCACTCCAGCCTGGGCAACAAGAATAAAACTCTGTCTCAAAATAAATAAATAAATATTTTATATGTATGTATATATATGGTTATACTGCTAAAGTTGAGGGATAAGTAAATGGTAGTCTTAAAAAAATCTTTTAAGTTTTACATAAATGTTTGTGTACTTTTTTGAATATACGGTAAATTTAAAAATTAATAGTCCTAATATTAGTCTTTCTATGAGTTCTCCCTCTTTCTACTACCATGTAGCTCAACATAATGTAGACTATTAAAATACTAAAAATGCCTGTAACCTAAAGTCACTCTTACAGCCTAAGAGAAAGTTATACTTTTAGTTTGGAAATGTATTTCTTAAATATTTAAGATGTAAAATCTTATTTTTAATACTCCTTAATAAAATACTTTAAAATAAAATGCTTTAAAATAAAAATCATAAGACCTATATTAACTGAGTCAAGACAACATGAAATATTATGACATATAATAAAAATTAAGAGCCTATTCAATTTATGTAAATTAGATGAACTGTAAAATATAACATCCTTACCTCAACATTTCTAATGGATTTGTCTCATGAACTTGGTTGCCACACCTTGGGCAATCATTGCTATCTTCAAAGTGCTGAACAATACAAGTCTTACAGACTAAGAAAAAAGAAGACTTTAGGTTAAAATGCATCATATGAACGCTCATTTAATGTTAAACTAAGTGTAATTAGAAACAGACCTTAAAATTACCTACTACAAGTAGAATATCATTATTTAATTAAACTTCAAAAACCTTACAATTGTTAACACTGTAATAAAACCCAACTAAAATAAAAGTCAACTGCCACAAATAAAAAGTATACACTATTTTGCTTATTTTTTTCTTAAATACATTCACACACCAAATACTACTCTACTCATCATCATATTAAACTAAAAAAGCTGGTGTATTTACACAAAATAGGTTTTTCTCATTTAAGGAAGGACAGAAAAAGGTAAAAACTAAGTCTGCATTCATTTTCTTTGCTAAACATTTATTTAAATGCAGCATAAATAACTCTTAATACAACTTGAGAGTTTTCAACCTGTTTGCATTACTTTTATTGGCAGGGTGCTCCAGGGACAAAACTGGGAGTTACAATGGACTTTGCTGGTCTTGGCAGAGTGTACTGAGTTTCTGCTCATAGGTACTATAATTCCATGGAGCACAAAGTATGAATAATGGTATCAAGTTTGGACAAAGGCATGAGGTACATTGGAAGAATGACTGAAAAACTGACAGGGATAAATAAAATTTCAAATAAAGATTCTAAACAAAGACAATGGAAATATGACTTGTGGATTTGGGGCCACAAGCCTATATAGCCCACATTTCCTACAAATACTACTAATCTCTCTGGCTATAAATCTCTCTCATCTTTCAACTAAGCTTCTACTACACATTATGCCAATGTTTTGCCCCAAAATTTTAGACAAAATTTACAGTACCTGAGCTATAAAATATTAATTCAGTTCCTCATCCCAATACTCCTTCTCCATTCTATTACCCTGTATAACCTGAAGTTTTCACATGGCATAGATTGGCTCTCCTACTCCCCATTCACAGCTGCATTTCAAGCTACTTCCTTCTCACTCCTCATGATTGACACTATGTAAAAGTTTACCAAAATGATTGGTCAAAACTAAACACTAGGATTCTTACAAGTGAGATTAGGTTTGAAAATCCGAACGTATCACACATACTGGCCAAAGCAACAATGGCCATGGAAGAACTCTACCAGGTATCCAATTTTAAAATCATTTAGTACATACAGACATTAGCAGAATTTCCTTTTGTTTATTTATTCATTGATTCAATAGGAATTTACTGAATGCTAGACATTATATTAGGAGTTGGGGATGCAGGGGCCAACAAAACAAAGCCCAAATTCTTATGGAGCCTATACTTTATTTAGGAAGGCAAACAAATAATTTTAGTTAGTGATAAGTGATATTTTTACCTGCCTGCCCCTCCGCCTCCAAAAAAGAAGGTAGAGACAGGGTGCTGGGAGGTGGCAGCTATTTTAAATAAAGTGATCAGGATAGGACCTCTTAGCAACCCCTAAGTTGGTGACATTTGAGCAGTGTTTTGTTGGATGAATGTACCTGAATCCCGTACTCTCTACCTCTTTTCACCATTACACACAGCTATTAGGATAACATTGCCTTCACGATAGTTCTCACAAAATGTGGGTAAAAGACAGTACCAAAATAAATAAATACCTTAAAAAATAAAACCTTAAAAACCTTAAAAAAATAAAAAGCTTAGATATTAAAAGCTTAGCCTAGACCTATTATGTAAAATTGAATACTTCGCCTTCTTCCCAAATTTCTTGTCCCCAAAAGGGTTTCTAAATGTCTTCTCAAGTCAAAATAATCTTTGGGAAGAGAGGACTGCCTTATTATGCCATGTTGAAGTAGAACACAGAGAAGCTGAATTCCTTCAGAAGACTGCTGGTATTTGCTCTTTTCCCAGGGATGCTAGATAAGTCTCTGAAATTTGGGAAAGAGGGAAAGAGGAAAAGAAAGAAACAGAGAGAGAGAGAGAGAGAGAGAGAAAGAGCGAGAGAGAGAGAGAGAGAGAGAAACAAGAGTGGAGGGATTTTAAAAGCCTCCATCCTGACATGGAGCTCTGATCCTTGTGGTTCAAAAGGTTTATCATACTCAACGGGTTGGCAATCCTTGGTTGTCTACCAGGCTTGACCAAATAGAGAGGTATGTGACATGCCCAGAACAAGTCCTCACCTGGATCAGCCAAAAAGCTAAGGGTAGGACCCTATCATCCTCTCAGAAGCTATACTAAGCTAGGCTGCTCATGAAAGAGTTGTAGGGCTCAAGCATCCAAAGGTGCACATATTAAAGTTATGCTAATTGCTTAAGGTCAAAGCAGCCCCAGTACCCAAGAACAGTGATGGGGAATACTAATCTATATTCTAGATCTGGACTGCCCAATACAGTAGTCACTAGCCACATGCGGCTACTAAGCATTTGAAATGTGGCTAGTTTAAGTTCAGATGTAATGTAAGTATGAGATACACACTAGATTTCAGACATAACAAGAAAAGGTAATCTCAATAATTTTCATATTAATTACATGTTGAAATGACAATATTTTAGACATTGGGTTAAATACATTATTAAAATTAATTTTACTTGTTTCTTTTTTAGTGTGGCTACTAGAAAATTTTAAATTATACACATGGTTCACATTTTATCTCTACTGAAGGGTGCTATTCTAGATGGAGACAGAATCCCTCCTATCAAGAGGTGAATTTATTTTCACACCAACAACTGAGATAGGGTATCTTATTCCACTTTTGCTGGTGAAAAGAGGTTTCAGTAGGCCCAGTCACCTGCCTATTCTGGTGAATGGCAGCACAAAGACCTAAATCCAGGTTTTCTGATGTGAATTTTTGTTTGTTTAGTTTTTTTAGATGGAGTCTCACTCTGTCGCCTAGGCTAGAGTACAGTGACATGATCTCGGCTCACTGCAACCTCTGTCTCCCGGGTTCAAGTGATTCTCCTGCCTCAGCCTCCCTAGTAGCTGGGATTACAGGTGCTCACCACCATGCCTGGCTAATTATTTGTATTTTTAGTAGAGATCGGGTTTTGCCATGTTGGCCAGGCTGGTCTCGAACTCCTGGCCTCAAGTAATCCGCCCATCTTGGCCTCCCAAAGTGCTGAAATTACAGGTGTGAGTCACTGCGCCCAGCCTTAATGTGAATTTTTGAAAACTTTTTTTTTTTCAGAGGCTAATACCAAAAACTGTTTTTCCTGACAATGTTTTTTTTCTCAGATAGTTCTAGTAAAAAACAACTTTAAGATGCTGAACAATGTAATATTCTGACTTGCTTTCTTTTTCATTTGGATGGTTTGGTGGTAGTTGTCATTATTGTTATTATCATAGTTAACACCTAATGGGTTTATGTACCAGGCATTATCTTAAATATGCACATGTATTCAACATATTATGTCCATGTATATCCTAACCAACATGTATTTAATTCAATACAGTTTAATAATCTAATCCTTACTACATTCTTACTAATTAGATAGCATTTGGCCTCTTATAAAAATTGAGTAAAGAATTTAAGCAAGTTGTCTAAAATTATGAAGCTAGTAAGTGGTTAAACCCAATATTTGAATCCATTTTCTTAACCAAAGTATGTGTGATACATTTTCTTCACACTTTATTTACATAGATCTACAATATATATAAAAAGAATGTCTTATCCCTTATTTTAGGAGCCTTAAACATGTCTAGTTGTACAATTAGATCTCCTTTTAAACAGTCTATAGCCCTTTTCATAGTTTATTTGTTCCTTTAAAGAAAAAAATCTCTAGAAGATACATCTCCCACATGGCTTTTAAGAACTGTTAAATAAAGCACAACCTTATGTAAATTAGAACCTGAGGAAATCCAGGCTTGAAGTTCGGTGAAACTGGGAAAAAGTAAAATGAAGATTTGGTTTCCCTTAGATGCTTAAAAAACTTCTCAATACTACAAAACTCACCTCTAATTCTTAGTTTATAATTTGAAGTCCATACTAGCAGTACAGCACATTTTAAAAATATCTTAAAGATTTAACGCCAAACTCTCTAACTGCTCAACCGCTGTAGTGGTTAACCCAATTGGTCCAAGAATGATGTTAAAAAGGTCCTAGTCTAAGGTTAAGACTCTGTATACAGACCAAGTACAGTCTTCATTCTCAACAGCTACTCCACACAGATTCTATACCCATAAGAAACACCTGGGTCAGAAAGGGAGTTAGGCTCACCAAAGATGTCCTCAGGTGGGAAAACACTTAAGCAACAACTTAGCTAACATTTAATGAGCACTAACCAAATATCAGGTTTGGGCTCAGAACTTTGTATGGATTATAGTATGGACAGTTACTATACTCCTTTGGCAAATGAGGAATGTAGTGCTGGACAGCCTGAGTAGGCTGCTCCCAGCTGCACAGCTGTGCAGCAGAGATGGTATCCATCCCTGGCTGCGCAGCTCCAGGCCTAAAATCCAAGCCACTATGCAATGCACCCTAGAATTAATAACATTTGGTCCCTGGCATCAAAATAAAAAATTCATATAATATATATACTTATTATTTATTATTCTTTCTTTCTTTCTTTGAGACAGAAAGAAAGCCTGGTCATCCAGGCTGGAGTGCAGTGGCATGATCATGGTTCACTGCAGCCTCAAACTCCTGGGCTCAAGTGATCCTCCTGCTTCAGCCTCCTGAGTAGTTGGGACTACAGGCATGGGCCACTGTATTAGTCCGTTTTCACGCTGCTGATAAAGACATACCTGAGACTGGGCAATTCACAAAAGAAAGAGGTTTATTGGACTTACAATTCCAAATGGCTAGGGAGGCCTCATAATCATGGCAGAAGGCAAGGAGGAGCAAGTAACATCTTATGTGGATGGCAGCAGGCAAAAAGAGAGAGTTTGTGCAAGGGAACTCCTCTTTTTAAAACCACCAGATCTCATGAGACTTATTCACTACTCATGAAAGACCTGCCCCCATGATTCAATTACCTCCCACTGGGTTCCTCCCGCAACACATGGAAATTGTGGGAGTTACACTTCAATTTGAGATTTGGGTGGGGACACAGTCAAACCATATCGGCCACCATACCTGGCTAATTTTTTTAATTTTTGTAGAGACAGGATCTCGCCACATTGCCCAGGCTGGTCTCAAACTCCCGCAATAAAGGGATCCTCCTGCCTCAGTCGCTCAAAGTCCTGGGATTAGCCAGCATGCCTGGCCCTTTATATTTACCTAATCATGGACATCATTAAACTTTCACCTCATGTTTACTAAGTGAATTCCCTACTTTTACTATTCCTTAGATTTGAACTAGGTTGTTGGACAAATTAATAGAGAAATGGCCACTGCATTATCTAAAGTAGTGGTTCTAAAATTTAAATGGGCATCATGATCACTAATTAGAATTTTTAAAGAATTGACTCACAGGCTCCATCCCAGACCAATTAATTCAGAATATCTAGGAGATTAGCACCAGGACTCTAACTCTACAAAACCCTCTCACGGATGCAGCCAAAAGATAACTGGGAAACACTGGCCATGGCAGCCGAGGAGGTAGTCACAAAAATCTTACTGACTAGTACCATTGTTAGGCTGCCGATTCCAGGATTTGGCTCTCTGCTAAACCATCATTAGAGGTCACTTTATTATCACCATTAAGAAACCACTATGACAGGACAAAAAATAATTAAAGAATTTGTGATCGATGTATTCTCTCCCTATAATGCAGATATACATGAAGAACCAAGGTAGTATAGCATAGTTGTTCCAGATAATCTTGAGGCAGACTGCCTAGGTCTGAATCCCAGTTCTGCCATTAGGCAAACTACTTTGTGTTTCTGTGTACAAAGGAGATAACAAAGGTACCTATCTTACCGGGTTCTTGTGAGGCTTAAAGGAGATAATAGATATAAAGTTTACTGGTTTACAGTGTCTGGTAACTTCTAAGTATTCAATAAATGTGAGCTCTACCATAAATTAGATCACTGGATGAGCATAAAATGATAAGGAGAATCAGCATCAGAATACTGCATAATACCAGACTGTGATTAGTTTGATGCACTAATCATAAATAACGGATATCGTGCTGATGGAACTTGAAATGCCTATCATTCACTGGTATTAATTCCCTGCCTCCATTTCTACCCTAGTGATAGTCTTGCAACTCAAGTTTGAAGTTTAAGACACATTGCTTCACCTGAATAGGAAGAGCCTATCTTTTGTATGTAGGACACTTCTTTTACTGGGGTAGGGTGAGGTGTGTGTCCAAGATTGACCAATGCTTTTCTATTATGCATTCTTTCCTTCGCTTTATGTTTATGTTAAAAGTAAATATATGTTTAAATTCAAGCACAGTCCCACTGCTCTAGAAGCTATCTTGCTTTGTCTTTTCCCAATTACTTTGCATATAGCTGTTCTGATGCACTATTACATGTTGATTTCATAGTTGAACTATTATAGAATTATCCTATTTCCTATTTTCAAGTTCTTGAGGGTGTCTACACAAAAGGTACAAGGTCATTTGTTGTTGCTATCTTAGACGTATGTGTGGTACCCCCAGGTCTCTTATGTATCAGAGAGAGTGAGCCTCCCAGCTTTGATGTCAAAATATACAAATTTCTGCTCTTGAGTGCTAATTCTGCTATCACTGGCGATAAAACAATAATAATATTTTCTCTCATGTATTTAAGTGTCTTCATTCATTAGTAATGCTCTGTTTATTAAAACTGACCAAAGGCTGACTTCCTTTGCTAAAATCTTTTGGATGTGTCATTATCTGTCAAGTTAGAATATTTTTTCTTCCTTCCTTAAGCAATTCACAATCTTCATACACATTTCTTGATAATGCTCATTTTATATACATTTTTGTCTTGAAAACTCTTATCTGTTAATAGTTTATAAGTAAACTGTGGTCATGTTCAAAGAGAAGAGGCATCAGTTTCCTGCTTTTGATACCTATTCTTACACGTGAAACTAACACTAATTTTAAAAATCCAGAATAGCTGTAATTTGCTTCCATGCATCTTCTTGTTTTATTTATATAATGAACTAATTTTTCTCTTGTTATGTATGTGTATGTATGTATATATATATTTTCTCTTATGTATGTGTATGTATTATATGTATTATATAATGTGCCATATATTGGCACATTTCTTTCAAAGGCCTACATGAGTTGCAATTTCACAGAGAACCCTAAGGACAGCATTATCTTCTACTGAGTAGAACACTTTATTCTTTTTTTTGCTAAGACAAAGCAACAGGCAGTAAAGCACACCTTGCCTGAACAGGGTTAAGAAACAGCCTGGGGGGTTAAGCATGGTCTGGGGATCTTAGACTGAGGAAGCCAGGAGACCCTGAAAGGTCTATGAAGGTAGAAAAGGTTACCCTACTTCTGTAGGTTGACTTGTAGAGTCGAGTGGGACCCCCAAGGTCATAGAGGCTGGTAGTTCAGTGAGTGCTGCGATGGCCTCATTCCCCTTCTTACCAATATAAATTTCATGATCAATCAAAATAATCAATTCCTCACACATACCCTTGATAGTATCACTCTTTTGTACTTCGACTCCCCTTCCCCTCTCTTCTTTGGTCATACTTGCTTAAAACTCTAATCCTGGCTAACTCTATCTAACTCTCTATGTACTCTGCCTCTACAAGACTACAGTGGAACTTTGTGGAAGAAAAGCATGCAACCATGCTGACTGGTCTCTCACCTTACATTCACGACCATGAACCTCAAGTGAAGCCTTCATCTGCCAGGCTGTCATACTCAATGCCCCAAGTCCATTACGCTTCTTGCCAGTATTTCATACCTTCTCCTCTCTCTTCAAACCCCTCAATATATCCTCCTCCATCCGCACTCTCCACTGAGGACCTCACTTTCTACTTTACTGAAAACAAGAGGAAATAAAATAACTGAAATAAACATAACTTTTACCACCACACCTATTCACCTACTAGCATCTATACTTTGTGTTCTTGCCTGTTTCCAGAACTTCATGTACCTATCTAAAGCCATCCTCCACCCTATATGCCAGATCCTGTCACCATGACCTAAGAACATTGATCCAGTAATTGTCGCCTTTCACTTACATCTTTTGCCATCTACTGAAGATTCTTAATGACATTTAAACATATTTCCCCGGCTCAAAAAGAACCCATAAAACCACTTCTGTTGACCCTACTTTCCTTATTAGCTATTTATTTGCTTTCTTTTGCAGTAAAACTCCTTGAGATACTGGCACTTATTCTCTTTAATTCATCTCTTCCCATTCTTTTTTCACTTTTTCTTTACTTTATTAAGATTAAATACTTATGTATTCATAGTATAATATTCAAAACCAGAAAACAAAAAGTTTTCCATCTGCTGACATTATCCAGACTTTTGCTCCTACCACTCCATCGAAACTGCACTTGAAAAGACCACCATGACCCATGCATTACTAAATCTCGAGGTCTATTCTCAACCCCATCTTACTCAACCCACTTAACACAGTTGATCCCACCTCCTCAACACTATGTGTTTACTTTGCCTTCCAGGACCCACTCTTCCCATTGTCCTCCTATCTCACTCATTTCTCCTTTTCTTCCTGATAAGTAGTTGACACACTGGTACTCCAGGGCTCAGCCCTTGGTCCTCCCTTCAAACTTTCATTGTTTAAATAATGATCCATATGCTGCTCATTCCAGGAGTCATAAGTCCAACTCTCAAATGGACATGTCCATTTTAATATGTTATAGCTTACATTACTTTTTCTTTTCATGACCCACATATAATTCATTAGCAAATATGAATTTACCTTCAAAACCTATTAAGATTCTGATCACTTTTTACCACCACCTTGATGCAAGCCATTACCATCTCCTGCCTGGATTACTGCAGTGGCCTCCTAACAGATCTGCTTTCAACATAGTAGTCTGAGTGATTCTTTTAAACATAAATCAGATCATATAATTCTTGTTATATGATCCTGCCTGAAATGGATCTTCATTTCTCTCAGAGTAAAAGCAAAATCCTTAAGATGGCTCTACAAGAACTGTGTCATGTGCCTGTGGCCATGCCCATCCCCATCACCTCTAAAACTCCTTCACTCACTGCTGTCCAGCCATATGGGACTCAGGTCATTTCTCAACAAGTCAGTCACACTCCTGCTTTAGAGTCTTTAATCTTGCTATTCCCTCTACCAGAAACACCTCTCCCCTCACATATCTGGCTAACTCCTTTACCTGGTCTTTGTTCAAAAGTCACTCTCTTAATGAGGCCTACCCTGAACACAAGTTTACTTGAAATTGTAACACCTCACTGGCCAATTTCCTTTACTCAGCTTGACTTTCCCCTTTTCTACAGTATTTATCACCTAATATAATACACACTATGATTTGTTTATTGCCTACAAGGTTGGTTGATGAGTCTCAAGTGCCTAGAATTGTATCTGGAAGACAAAATGCTTTGTAATGATTTATAATATAAATGAGAACACAATGGTTAGGAATACTAAAGGGAACCAAAATTGTAGACCCTACACATGTTACTATTGCAGTCAAGTCAGAAAGCAGCTTACATTTTCAACTAAAGCAAGGGAGGAGACTGAGTTTACTAGTAATTTTTTTGACAATTAAAGTAAGTTAGGCCAGGCACTGGTGGCTCGTGCCTGTAATTACAACACTATGGGAGGCTGAGGTGGGAGGATTGCTTGAGTCCAGGAGTTCGAGACCAGCCTGGGCAACATGGTGAGATCCCGTCTCTAAAATAAAAAAGGCTGGGCACGGTGGCTGATACCTATAATCCTAGCACTTTGGGAGGTTGAGGCAAATTGATTACTTGAGCCCAGGAGTTCAAGACCAGCCTGGGCAACATGTCCAAACCCTGTCTCTACAAAAAAAAATACAAAAAAACTAGCTGGGCATGGTGGTGCACACCTGTAACACAGCTACTCAGAAAGCTGAGGTAGGAAGATCACTTGAGCCTGTGGGGGATGGAAGCGGGGTAGGGAGGTTACAGTGAGCCGAGATTTTGCCACTGCACTCCAGCCTGGGCAACAGAGTGAGACCTTGTCTCTAAATAAATAAATAAATAAGTAAGTTCAATATAAACTAAAATATAACATTGATCATTTTCTATTAATTGAATGTCAGTGGTTCTGATATTATATATTCATATATGTGTATATGAATACATATATATTCTGAGAAAATATAGCTTTGCTCACTGGTTTTAACATTTTTGATATAATACTGGTAAAAACCAGTACAAATAAAACATCAGTAGTTGTGAAGTCTTCAGAATATCTAAATCAAAATTATCTTTTGTCTTTTTTATGAAGTTAGACTAATTGTCTATAATGCTTATATTGAACCCTTGTGCTAGACTCTTAAACATACCTGTATACTGATGATTTCTAACCATGAATATTTTCGTATTTTAGGTTACATACTTTTTCTCAACCCGACACTGATATCAGTTCCAACTCATTCTGACCAAGATATATTCTCATAAGTCAATATAGAAGATTTTACTTTTTTACTTCTGTTATCCTGTGGTTTTGTGCTTTAGCGTCCACTATTGACGCTTTGCTTGACTATTTAAACATTCCCTGCTATCTAATTCATAGTTTCAAAAGCTAAAAGAACTATACACATAATTCTTCTTTAACATTACTACTAATAATAGATGACACCGAGATTAAGACCTATAATTATTCTTATTTTTAAAAAGTCATCAAAATGAACACTATAATCACTTTCATGAATGAATGACTAGTTTCTGCCAAAATACTGTTTGAAATATGTAACATCAGTATACCAATGACATCGTTTCTAGTATATCTTAAAACATTATATTTGCACCTACTGAGAGTATAAATATAATTTCTATTTTGGCCTTTTTTATTCCAAAATATGTTTTTTATTCTTATTAAGAATACATTATTGGAAATTCAATTTATATCTTTTTTCATTAAAATGGCTATTCATTCAGAATAATAAATGCGGATCAGTATTGGGTACATAACAGTTACATAGTCAGGAAAACACAGAAGAGGTTTATTTTATAAATATTAACTAGAATTTTAAATTAACATGTTGCTTAAAAAAATTTTAGAAAATAAAGCTAAGCAGAAAGAAGAAAAATAAAATTAGGAAAATGTCATAACATATATGATGTAGATGTACCTGAGTCACATATCCAGGATTCAGAACTCAGCTTTAGCACTTACTGGCTGTTACTTAACCTTTCTCAGCCTTACCTCCAGAATAAGAATCTGAAATACTCTTCCCTTAAACCTTTTCATAGATTGATCCTATTATTTTAGTTCCTGCTCAGATGGCCACTCCCAAGAAAGACATTTCTGTTTTTAACTTATAGCATTTTTCATGCATAGCACCTGAAATTCCATTTTACTTGCTTATTGTCTGTCTGTCCTATTAGAACATTAAGTTCTAGGAGGGCACAGACTATGCCTGTTCTATTTATTGCTGTGTTGCAGTGGCTAGAATAATGACTGGCACATGTAAAAGTTAATGAACATTTGTTGATGCTTAAATAATACCACCTAACTAGAAGGGTTCTTGGTTGGGTAAAATAAAACAATGAATGTAAAGCTCATGATGCTCCATATAACAAACATTCAATAAAACAATAGCTAATATTTCATTCCTTTATTAGCATTTATTTTAACAACTCTATGATTAAAAGTACAAACTGCCTACTTTAAAGGATGCTGGTATTATAAATGTCTAGTCCAGAGCAGTGCTTCTTAAACTTTAGTGTACCAGAGAATCACCTGCAGGGCTCGTTACTAAAGATTTCTGGCCTTCTCTCCGGAGATTCTGATTCAGTAAGTCTACAGTGAAGCCCAAAAATTTGTGCTTCTATCTAATAAGTTCCCAGGTGATGTCGCTGATGGTGGATGCAGCTAATTCAGAGATTTCACTTTGAGTAGCATGTGTATGTAGTGCAAGATTTTAAAATACTGAATATCAGAGCATCATGAGTTCTCTGTACCTTAAGTACTTGTATATTTGTATTTGTTCAAAAACAATAAATGGTTGGTAGTACTTAAATTCTGTCATCTTATGGTTAAGTTATTCCTTCTTACATATTACCACATAAAATTGCTGAGTCTCTTATCACATCAACTATATTATCAATTAATCCTTCTTTGTAGAAGTTAAAAAATAAGTATAACAATGTGTTTTTGCAAAGAATTTATTCTTAGGTTAGGGATTACTGCCATAATCTCTGAAGAGCAGAAAGAGGAAAGAAAGCTTTCCTTTTCTGTACCACAGAATTCTGTCTATAAACATCCTTTTTTTTTTTCTGAGGAAAGAATCACTAGATTCTTAGAGGGGCCTCTGACCACAAAAGGGTTAAGAACCAATACACTGTACTGGTCACATTTGAGCTGCTGGAACAAAGCTTCTTTGTCCTTAAAGTAAAAAGTCTTTCATTTTAAATCAACAACCTATACCACACCCAGCAGATACACTCTAAGCAGCTTTAAAGTTTCTCTTTTCACCAGGGTCACCTGGTGAAAGAGACAGAACATCCCTTAATCTAGGGCCATCAATTTCTAATACCCAGTCCAGAGTCTCTCTCCCTCTCCCTAAGACCCCAAAGATTCCTACGCAGATCCTAGGAGACAGTTTTTCTAAATTTGTAATTCCTAACCAACATTGCCTATATGCGTTTCAAGTTACCCATCACTGCATTTGAATCTTTGAAAGGAAAAATACACAATAAAATAACTTACTAGCCATGCATTTATTCATTTAGGATTTTATTGAGACACTTAACCCAAATCTACATGTGGTAGGGCACGTCTTAAAGGGGATGAGTTTTAAAGGATGGGTAACTGCTAGCTGGGCACAGAGGAGGCATTCATTTCAAGGAGAGCAAACAGTTGAACCAAGTATTTGTATGTGTGAGTGTTAGGTGGTAGGGGAGGAAGTGGTAGGCAGAAACCAGTCACCACTAAGTGGCTTTAATGTATCCTGAGGTCAACAGGATACCTTTAGGAAATTTTAGGGTGGGTTAAGAGTGATAATGATAAAGACAGTAAGCTGTTTTTAATTATTACCACTAGGACACAGTTAAGAATGTGCTGCAGTGGCTTTGGTGAGATGTAATAAGAACCTGAATGAGAACAGTAACAGAGGGATGAAACTAAAGGGACAGATTTGAGAACTATTAAGGAGAGAGACCAGCAGGACTTTGCCCAGTTTTGTGAGGGTAGAGTCAAGCACGTAGCATATTTCTTGCTTGGATAACTGAGTGCTGGCATCCCATTTGATCATTCGTAGATATGCTGAGTTTCAGGTGGCTTCAGGACATCCAAGTGGACATCCAGTAGGATTCTGCAGCTGAGAAGAAAAGTGTAAGCCAAAAATAAAGATTTGAGAGGCCTCAGCATAGGTAGCTGAAGTCTCAGGATACATGAGTTCACACAGGAAAAAAAAAATACATCTAAATACATGTGTTAGAAATTTCTTCTTGGCATATAAGTTTGCTCAATAGTGTACATATTTCACATTTATCTTATTTACCACTGTACCCCCAGTGGCTAGCAAAATGCTGATATGTAATTGCTTAGTTTAAATAACGAAATAATTATTTGTGCAAAAATTATGTGTTTATTTCTTTTGGTTTGCTAGGCTATTAAAATTATCTCACAGCCATGTAAACCATGGTTAATGTGGATTTAGTTCATCTAGTATTAAGTGATCATTTAAAGCTAAAACTCATTTGTGTTTGAATATTTTAACTCATTTAAAAATTTTATCTATTTATCAAATGTCCCTGGCCTACTGAAGGGAAGAAGTATTAGTAGGTGAAAAGAGTCTAAAGATGTGGTTTTTATGATGCTGATTTGATCATGTGATCAAATGTGATCATGTGATATGATGACATGATTTTTTGCATCTCCTGGCAGGACCCTGGGCTGCCCCACCATCTCTACCTCCTATTTCCTTTTGACAAGCTCACTTTTCGGGCCCTTCTTTCTACATCTACCTACATCTACAGGGCAGCCCAGCAGTGCTGGCTCCAGAATTTCTCTCTGAGAGAATGGGGAAGCACCAACCTATCTGGTTTGAGATGGAGAAAAGAGTTGAAATGCACTTGCATAGTCGTCTGAAAGAAGATTGAAGTAACTTCATTTACCCCTATCAAAGCAGAGGGAGCTACTAATAATCCCTGCCTCCGGCCCATATGTAGTCCTCTGCACCACTACTTAAGGGTTACTATCTGTCTGAGATGGTATATGATCTGTAGCTTTAGGAATTTCACAAAACACGAGTTTCTTCTGCATATCATTCTGCTCCAGTATCCTGATACACATCTGCTATTGTATCACTCCCTGTCATTCCTCATTGCACTTAACAGCATCTTTTTGTTTGTTTTCTTTGTTTGTTTGTTTGTTTTTTACATTTCTTAACTTGATTACTCTTTCTTCACTTGACCAGAGAGTCCAGAAGGGCAGGTTCTATGTCTGGTTTTGCACACCAATAATAAAGCTTTATTTATGTATTTCACACTTGAATAGTAAGAACACCTTATATTTTCTTATGAGTCTCCATAAAAACTAGCATTTACTCATTCTTAACTCATTCTTTATAGCATCATAATATCATAGGCTTTGTATAAGATAAGTAAGTTACTCTTTGTATTTGCCTAAGTCAAGATGTAAAATATTATATGGTACGACAACATCACTTAACATTTCTCACTTTCTGCCTTTCCCATTTGGTTATTTAATTTTATACCCATCCCAAATCACAGAACAACTGTATCTATCCTACATTATATATGAGAAGACCTTGTAGAAAAGTTGAAACCCAGGATATCACCACATATCAAAGACCCAACCAAAGGCTGAGGAATACTGCTTTGCAGTACAATTTATGTTATCAATATTTGTTTGTATTTATATTGAGGCTTATAGGCAAAAACTATCCCATTTGCAAGTGGGATATATTTGTATAAATATAGATTTGTATTTGTTTGTATATAAATATTTCTAACAAGGGATACCTTGCAAGTGGGATAGTTTTCACCTATAAGCTTCAATATAAATACAAACAACATAGAAATCAAAGGACCTGACAGTATATAAAGATTAGGGCTACCGGAATCCTCAGAGACGCAATGGAGTACCTGACTCCATCATTTAATCGACTTTTTGTGTTCTCTGTTGATGATAAAGGCCACATTTGGGACTTACCATTGTACTTAAATCACATTTCTACAATGTTCATTCTCTCTTACTAAAGGGGCTTGATGGCCACCAAGGGATCTTTCAGGCCAGGACGACATGTGCAGTTAAACTGTCATTTAATTTACCCCTTTAGGCTTTAAATTGCTGTTGAGAATATATATATATATATGTGTGTGTGTGTGTATATATATGTGTGTGTGTGTGTATATATATACGCCCTTTGCTTATAAGCTACTTGTTTATACTTCTATAATCTTTTGTTTTCCTTTTTTTAAAAAAGTTATAGTTAAATTGGGATTTCACTATGACCCAAAGAAAATTTTCTTCCAAAGGACATATATAAAATTTGCAGTATATAGATAGAAATGGGAGAGTTTGTGCTTTCTTCTCATCATCCAGAGTTGGCAGTTTTTGCTGGATGAATCCAAAAATTAAAAACAATGAACAAATGTTCAAAGAAGCAAAACAAAACACACTGTGGACTGGCTCCAGGTTCCACAGTTGGTGCAATGGGAAACAGGGAAGTAGAAGATAAAGTCCCCACTCTAGGGTAGCCAATTGTTTCTTCCTTCAAAGTATGTCCACAATACAACCACCATTCTCCACCTCCACTTCATATCTTATAGCCTTGGTTGAAGGCCCCATAATCTTTTAGCTTTCCTACAGTAATAGGCGCCTAACTGATTTGCTGTTCCTTGACCTGGCCAAGTGTATTTCCATCTCAAGGCCTCTGTACTTGATTTTCCCTTTACACAGACTGCTCTTCCCATATATCCACAGAGTCCTTCATTCCCTTCAGGTTTCTGTTCAAATGTCATCATATCAAAGAGACTGACCCACTATAAAATAACTCCATGTCTCCTATCTACAATCGGGCTTTGTTCCTTTTCATACTACTTATCACTAACATGGCATTTTTTAAAATTAGTTTTCCTATTAGAATTATACTTCTTGAGCAGAGACTTTTTTACTATCTTGTGCCCTTCTGTATCCTCTGTGCCCCAGCACAGTGCCTGACACACAGAAAGTACTCAATAAATGTCTGTTCAATGGTAGTTAATTATTAACTGTTCAAGTTAAATAACAATACAGGGCAACAGCAAATTAGTAATACAAGATAGTACATAGTTAACTGCTAATTGAATAAGATGTGCCAGTAATACCCCAAAGGAGTATACATCAGCATCACTTGGGGAGCTTTTCCAAAATATACATGCCCAGACCTTACCACAAGACCCACTTTATCTCCCCAGGCAGGGTCCTGAGCATGTGTATGCTTAAATAGCTTCCCAGATGATTCTATTTTTTATTGTGGTAAAATAAATATAACATAAAATTTGCCATTTCAACCATTTCCAGATTATTCCACCTAGCATCCATTTAAAACTACTGGTATAACATTATGTCAGTTCAGCAGAGCAAGAATGGCTGAAAAAAAAAGGCTTACCAAAAAAAAAAAAAAAAAAAAGGTACTATGGTATATTAAAGAACATGGGTTCTGGAGTTGACTATAAGTCCAACACTCATTAGCTATGAGACTAGACAAGTTACTTAACTGTTAGTTTCCACATCCATAAAATGAAGATAATCTCTATACCTTCTCTCTCCCCCTACATCTACTCCAAACTGCTCCCAGGTCATTGTAAAGCTAAGATGAAATCAAGTATATCTCTATTTTGGTGCACATACTAGGCATTAAACTAAAACTTACTGGAATTACTTTCACTGAAATAAAAAATGAAATCATGCTGGCAGAAACACAAAGAGCATGTGTAATCTTGGCATAAGTGGCAGTAAAAAATGTCTCTTCCTCTTCCAATGGGACAATTGAGAATGAAATCTGCTAGGAGCTCCACAGGTAAGACACTACTAGAACAGTGATTCTCAAACTTAAGCATTCTTCAGAATCACCTGGAGGGCTTGTTAAAACAGATTACTGGGCCCACTCTCAGAGTCTCTGGTTCATTAAGTCTAAGGTAGGGCCTGATAATCTGCATTTCTAACAAGTTCCTAGAACTTGTGATGACACTGGTGCTGCTAGTCTAGGAATCACACTTTGAGAACCAGCGAATTAGAGTCTGCATATCCTAAAAGAATCTCTGAGATTAATTCCTTGAGTATAATTTTTTTAAAATAAAAAACCTGAAATAGTTCACCTAAAAAAATCATAACTGATAATATGCTTATGATTTTTAGAATATTTTACAATGTGATAAAAGTCAACTACTGAGATTCAAATAACAAAAGCAAAATTTCATGCCACTGGCATCCCAATGACAACTATTCTGAAAATTAATTCAAAGTTAAAATAATTCTTAGAATACTCATTTCTTAAAAGTTACAACATAGATAAAAACAAAACATGGCAATTTTAAAGGAATAAATGTACATATAAACTTTGACGCGTATAATAACCTAAACGAACACTTACATGTATGGAGGCATTCCGTCACTGTTGTTGGCTTGATCAGATACCCTTTACAGATATAGCAGGTAATGTAAGGATTAAAATCTTTCACCAAGTGTTTCCTTTGGGTAGCCATTCGTGGCTAGTGAAGTCTGGCTTTATGAGTTCGGGCAAAGAGGGGTCCTAAGTAGATGAAAGTCTGATCCCAGGAGCTAGTATGTCGTTCCCAGTAGGATGTCCTGAGGCATGAGAATTAGCATCCAGATTTATCAGGAGATCGTTGATCATCACTCCTTTTGGTGGTTCTGCTTTCCCATGTCTGTTTCCAAAATCATTTCAAAAAGATGAGAGAAAAAGGCGTCAAACTCCTCATAATGTATTAATGCCATTCTATTAACAGCAAGTGTTACATGTTCCCAATTGGGTGAATAGGTGAATAGAACATAACCTTCATTGTATCATTAACTTGCAAATTTGCTATAATTTAATTCAGAATAATGACAAATTCATCCAGTTCTGGAACCTCAACTATCACCTCTATACTAATGACACCCCAAGCTATTAACTACAGTTTGGTATCTTTACCTCTTCGCTAATGCATTTTAACTATCTGCTTGACTGCTCTATTAGGAGTCCCTGCCAATACAAGTTAGAAGATTAAAAAGTGAAGTCATTATCCTCCCTTTCAAAATAGTCCCCACTTCCATTTTGAACCCTACATCCAGTTACGAGTCAAATCAAGTTGATAGAAGTTGCTCCACTTGTATATCACCTCTCCACCTGCAGTCCATCTTATATTCTGTTACCAGACACATTTTATTCTGTGACACTTGGTCTTCTTATCAACGAATGTCAGCGTCTTCTCTTTACAAACAGAAAAACGTTTCTCATTCTGTCACATAAGACCTTCTACAGGTTAACCTTAATATACCCTTCAACAACTTTCTTCAGCCTGAAGGGATCACTCCTCTCCCACTGTCTCCTCTGCAGGTTCTATGCACTCTATCCAACATGCCCTTTCTCTCCTCTGTCTCCATGCTTCCTACCCTTCAAGCCCTTCTCCAATGCTATCCTCAGCGCAATCTTTCCCTAGTTTTTAATGCTTCTTTCCCGTTACATTTGCCTTTTATTTTGATTTATAGTTACATTCATTCTTTACAGTCTTTATTAGACCAAAAACTCTTCAACAGAAACTGGTCACATTTAGTAGATACATAACCTGGGTAATGTTCCTTTCCTGTCTCAGTTTTTTTTTTTTTTAAACTGTAAAATATGTATCCTCTCAGAAAACACAACATGAAAGGTGTTGATTTTCCTAAGTGCATTCCATAAACAGGAACTTTCCCCCATCTTAGCTGTTAACTCATTGGTAAGTATAAAGCAACCGGAAAGGTAAAAGGCATTCCATCAACACATAGCCACTACGAATGTGCAGGGAATGCGTGTAATCATCCTATTCTCTTGGGAAATCATATTCGTGGGTGTAACAGAAAGCAAGCATAATTAAAAGACAGGGAATCAGGGTTCTGGCCCTTAGCTCTGTATGACCTTCAGCAAAGCGTTTCGTATCTGTGCCTGGGTCTCAGCTTCCTCCTCTGTAAGTTGGGATTAACTGCCTTGCCTTTTCCACAGGTTTGCCATGAAGCTCCAAAGTAAGAGAGAGTCCTTTGGAAGAGGAAATGCACGGTCCCGACCTGGGGTGGTGCTAAGATCCTAAAGCACAGAGCCCTGTGACCAAGACAGTTAAGGGAAGCAAGAACTTGCAATGACGGGGCGGGGGTGAGGGGGAACTTTTCCGCGTTCTCCGGCAGGACCCAGCGGCATAGTCCAGTGCGGTCCCAGAACCGCCGCGCCCGCCCGGCAGG
>NW_012107820.1:2218068-2220651 GCF_000951045.1 Mandrillus leucophaeus | reverse complement strand
CGCCCGGAGGCCGCGCCTGCTGCCTGCGCTCCTCGCAGGTGCAGCTGCCGCCCTGGCTCCTGCGCTACACGTAGCTCTGGCCAGATATTATCTCGGTTCTTCTTATCCTCACCATCCACCCCTTCGGTTGTTTTCATCATAACAATGACTGGCATATTTTTCCTGGAGGGTTTAAAAGCAACGGTCAGTGATGAGACTGACTCACCCTGAGAATTTGTCTCCTGAGCTGCGTCTTCCCCAAGTCTGTACCACCTGCGCCGAAGTAGGGACAAAGTCATCCCTTGATTTGCACCTTATTTGAAAATCACTAACAAACTTGTTACTGTAGCGTGCGTCCAGAGATCATGGTCGTTGACAACTATAAGCAAACGGGAACGTTGTGGAGGGTAAGGGTGGGGGGAGGGTGAGTGGTAAAGAAGCATTACTGTTTGCAAGGTTCAAAACAAACAAAAGCCCAGTACTCTTTCTAGTGGACTTTGAGACCTACAAGAGACCATTCACTGCAAAAACCTTCATTCAAAAACGTGTATTTTAGAAGCCAGAGCAGTGATGGCTTAAGAAAATGACAATAATAGAGGGTAGGGGAGATTGTCAATGCAAAGTATTTGCTTTTTCTCCAACTGATAGGCGTTAGCTTCTTACTATATATAGTGATAGAAGACTCTAAGTGGCAAACCAACAAACAACCGCTAGTCCAGCAGTCATACAGGTGTTCAAAGATCCATTTCAAGTGTAAAATGCATCAAGCAGTAGACCAAGGCAGCTTTTGAAACTATCCATTTTATAATCAAACTTTGACATAAGTTTAAAAATTGCCATTTCTAATATCACAGTAGGAGCAATACATTTTCTGAAACAGCTTTAAATGACCACATTCTTATAGTCCTTTAAAGAATCATTTTGCAAAATCGTATATGCCAATGTCCAAGCTGGGATCAACTTCATAAGTCACAGCAACCACAATGAGTAAGAGAAAACAAGCGAGGTCAAATAACTTCATGGCAGTAGGATTACTCTTTACCCTTCATATCTTTCATTTCAGAGACTAAATAGAACAATATGTGAAAAATCACCCCATTTCTAGTGTGTTTAAAATATGTACTGGAGGATATTACTGTATATATACGACAATATATAAAAATGACTTATTTTCCTATTTTGTGTCTGAAACTATTTTAAATATATTTTAAAAGAATAACAATGAAGTCCAGGGGGCTTAAATGTGATTGATGACCAATCACAAGTGCAGTTAATCAGTATTCCTGAAGGAAACGAGCTTGAAGGCTGGTTTTAGGATGACATATGTTAGCAATGAAGGAAGGGGTCACAAACATGTGATAGAGCAGTACCTGAGGATGAATGTGGAGGTGGGGTTGCCAGAATGGACTTGGGATGAGTGAGAACTACAACCTTTGTAAGGCAATCTGTGCTTTGTATCTGGAGAGGCAGCAATAGTTTGTAGTACAGTGTTATGTGGCTTTGCCTCTGCCCTCTTCAGCAACCATTCCATCTCTTCCACCCCAATTTAAAAAAATGCACACATACACAAAATAAAAACAAGTTTAAAAACTCAAACATTTGTCTGGTTAAAAAAAAATAATAATAATAGGCCTGGCACGGTGGCTCATGCCTGTAATCCCAGCACTTTGAGAGGCCGAGGTGGGCGGATCATGAGGTCAGAAGTTTGAGACCAGACTGGCCAATATGGTGAAACCCCATCTCTACTAAAAATACAAAAATTAGGTGGGCATGGTGGCAGGTGCCTGTAGTCCCAGCTACTCGGGAGGCAGAGGCAGGAGAATCGCTTGAACCTAGGAGGCGGAGGTTGCAGTGAGCCGAGATAGCACCACTGCACTCTAGCCTGGGCAACAGACAAGGCTCCGCCTCAAAATAATAATAATAATAACAACAAAGTATTATTATTGTAATGGTAAGAGGGAATGTTGTGAAATGGCAACTTTCCTGTGTGATGTGTATGCAGATTTTAAGTATTAAAACATGGGACTTTCAGCTGCTGTGCTGCCTCTCCTTTTCCCCTGGGGCTCCTTACCAGTTACTTATCCTAGTATAGTCCCTTGGTACTGCCAGTGGGGGCAGAGGACAAACGATGGAAGCTATAACATGAGGGGGTAGCTCTGATAACAAATCTCAAGTACCAGGAGGACCCTCAAGTAAACAAAGGCCTGGAAGCAACTGGATATATAGGGCCGGGGGAAAAAAAAAAGGCAGGATAAAGGAATCATAGCTGGGAGTCCCCTTATCAATAATGTACTCCAGCTTTCTCATTTTACAGACGTAGAAACTAACATCCTGAGATGTGGCAAATTCATAATTACAGAGCTGATCCTGGTAGAGCCAAGACCAAAACAAAGGTACCAGGTTCAGTTTTCTTTAACATCTCTTGAAAGTACTTCTCAAGTCCAAGAACTTAAGGGAGGTCTGGAAAGAAACAGATTAGGGCCAGGCGCGGTCGCTCATGCCTGTAATACCAGCACTTTGGGAGGCCAAGGCAGGCAGATCAACTGAGGTCAGGAGTTCAAGACCAGCCTGGCCAACATGGTGAAACCTTGTCTCTACTAAAAA
>NW_012107820.1:2164760-2217258 GCF_000951045.1 Mandrillus leucophaeus | reverse complement strand
AGGCGGAACTTGCAGTGAGCCAAGATCACGCCACTGCACTCTAGCCTGGGCAACAGAGCAAGAGACTCTGTCTCAAAAAAAAAAAAAAAAAAAAAAGTGAAGTGAAATTTTCATTATTACAAATTATATATCTAAGAATGCTATTTAATATTTTAACACAGAGAGCCTTTAACATGTAAACTACTCTCCATAATATAAAGGTCTTCCTATAGAGATTAGAGAAAATATTATAATTGAACATAAATGTCCTATAAGGCCCACATATATTTATTTTATGACCATGAATATTATAACTGTAAATCTATGGTTGCCTAAAATCAATGATGGAGGAATGGTAGGGGGAACAGAGAACTGAAGAGAACTTCCAATCACCCTTGACCATGTCTTTCTCTTACTGCACCCCTCTCCCACAATCCAATAATTTTCAAGGACATCCTGTGCTGTGCTAAATGTCTCTTAAATCCCTCCATTTAGCCACCCTGTTCAGATCACTATCATCTCTACTCTCTATCACTCAATGAACTCTTAAGTAGTCTTCCTACAGCTCTTTTCTGCCAAAGCATCTTCCACAGAAGAGCCAGAAGACTCTTTCTAACTATATAAATTTGATCATGCTGTTCTCTGGCTTTAAAAAACCTCATTTCTAGAATAATGCCCAAACACTTAATAAGGCCATTTCAGATCCCTTTCACTTCTACAGCGTCCCCACCCCTACTTGAACTCTGTGCTCCAGTCATAATGTACCCCTTTACTCTCTAGTTAGCTAGACAGGTCTTCTTCCAAATGAACACCCTGTCTTTATCCCCTCACCCTTCCCCACCTCTGCTAAGTCTGACCAACCCTTATATATCCTTTCAGGTATCAGCTGATTTCAAAGGTCACCTTCCCAGGCACCTCAAAGCTGCCAAAGAGCCTCCTCTATACACACAGACCATATTTATACAAAACAACTCACATTTATCCTCTCAAATCAAATATCACACTCTTAGATTATCTGATTTACTCATCTGTATCTCCCACTACAGTGTAAGCCCAGTGGATCCACTGCTTGGCTATGCATATCCCTAGCAGAGTGGATGGCAGAAAGCAAGTGTTCAAATAAATGTTTATTGAAAAACTGAATAATTGCACACATTCTAAGAACTGATCCTATGTATTCTTTCTTGGGTTTCTTCTTGAAGGGATCTTTACAAAGGATGTGTTAAGACATAATCCCTGCCTTCTTGGGTTATTAATTAAAATCACACCAGGGAGTAGAGACTTATCCACAAGAAACAATTATGGTGCAATATATCAAAATTTATTAATAAAGTGTTAAATGGAACATGATCAAGTGACAAAAACTCCAGTTGAAAGCAGCAGCACTATGGGTGGACAAGAAATTAGTCCTACATGCCTTCTCTGCCAGTTACAAATGAATGGTAATGGCATATGGATGGTAAATAAGGCCAGGAAAAAAAGTGTGTTAGCTGTCAACTCCAGCCTCACCATGGCCAGCATCAGCAGCTTGGATTGTGGTCTGAGAAGAGGCCCTGAAGGGCTGGGTGGTTAGACTTCCCCATCCCATCTCTTTTCAAAGACAGCAAACTCAGCAAAAGAGGGCACATTTGGAAATACGAATAGTGCAGCTATGGGAACTAGATCAGACCTGACAACTTCCTAAGGAGAAGGAGGTATATCTTTATTTCCATGATGTTAAACAAGGGAATTTAAGCTGCTGACAGGTATTCTCCCTTTCTAGCTTTTTGGATGAGTATTATATGCATATTAAGAAGAATCTGTGAACAGGGAGTTCCAAAGTGCTTTTCACACAAGTCATCAAGGCCAAGGTCTGTTCACCAACTATATTACTGAATTATAAAAGAGGAGGCTTTGATACCAGATCATTTCAATATCATCATTTTAATTTATTAAATTAAGAAAATTGCAGAAAAATCCAAGGAAGAGAAGTAATTACATGTATTCATTTATGCTTTTAAAAAGCAAGTTCTGTCAAGAACTGTTGTTCCTGATTTGAACAACTTACAATGATATTTCACTTCCCAAAAATGTTAGGAGGGTGATGCTTATTACAAGTACTGATGAGGAAGTTAATTAGAACTTCATGATTATAAATTCATAGATCACCATTTCCTTTACAATATTTCCGTAACTATTGATTATTTAATCCTTTTTACAAGTGAAGTCTGAAATTTTAAGTAGAACACTCATTTCTACTAGAAAAGGAAAGACTTTCTGTAATTACAGCCTGAACTTACAAGCATAAATTGATTTTAAAATAACTATATTCTGGCTTATATCCCCATTTGGGGATTCTCTGCTCCTTTCTTTCAATTTAGTTTAATCAACCTTTCTCTGGATCCATTTCCTTCCTTGTCTTCCTCAGACCCAGTGCAATCATCATCAACTTTCTCCCTGTTTTGGTTATATTTTATCTGCAGTTCTTTAGCCTTTTGGCCGTTCATCTGTTTGTCCTGCTCCTCTATCAGTGTGCTTGTCTGCAAATCAGTACTACTAAAAATATGCTATCCCAGTCAACTGGGTTATTAATGCTGCATTTTGTTTTGCTTTGTTCTTATAATTACTCCTGTATATGCCTGGACAAATTCTCTCCTATTTCTCATAGCTATGATTTTGAATTTGATCAGTTCCCTTAAATTCCCTAACCCAGAGGTAGCTAAGTATAGTCCCTTCTTCTGGTAGCAACCTCCCTGGAGGAAATTTCCCCTCCCCTACAACATGCAATTGTGCTGTTACTCCAGTAGTCCCATGGCCGTCTTCTCTCTGTGCATCTATCTTTACATGATGTTCTCCTTGTCTGTCTCTCTCTCCTTTTTATTTTTTTTTAACATATATTTTTTAAGACAAAGTCTCTGTCTCCCAGGCCAGAATGCAGTGGTACAATCACGCCTCATTGCAGCCTCGACCTCTCAGGCTCAAGTGATCCTACCACCTCAACCTCCAGAGTAGCTGGGACCAAAGGTACATACCACCATGCTCAGATAATTTTTGTATTTTTTGTAGTGACAGGATTTCACCATGTTTCCCAGGCTGGTCTCGAACTTCTGGGCTCAAGCAATCCACCCACCTTGGCCTCCCAAAGTGCTGGGATTACAGGCGTGAGCCACCAGGCCTGGCCTTTTCCTCTTCTTATAAGGACACGAGTCTTGTTGAATTAAGAGCCCAAATTGATTATACCTTCCAAGAATATGACTTTACCAAATAAGTTCATATTCACAGGCAGCAGAGGCTAAGACTTCACCAGTTCTTTCTGAGAGACTCAATTCAACCCATAGCACGCATTTAGAATAAATCTGTTTAATGTTTAACATGTAGTACATAACACTTAATGTGGCACATTAAAATAATGAAGTGGCTGGGCATGGTGGCTCATACCTGTAATCCCAGCACTTTGGGAGGCCAAGGTGGGTGGGTCACCTGAGGTCGGGAGTTCGAGACCAGCCTGACCAACATGGAGAAATCCCATCTCTACTAAAAATACAAAAAAAAAAAAAAAAAAATAGCCAAGTGTGGTGGTGCATGCCTATAATCCCAGCTACTCGGGAGGCTGAGGCAGGAGATTTGCTTGAACCTGGGAGGCAGAGGTTTCAGCAATCTGAGATCGTGCCATTACACTCCAGCCTGGGCAACAGAGCAAAACTTCATCTCAAAGAATTTTTTAAAATAAAATAAAATAATGAAGTTAATGAACAAAGTAAAGAAGTGTACTTATAATATCTGACACAGAACTAATTTGTGCTACATGTAGCCAAATAGAGATTACTTATACATTTATGCATACGTGTATACAAATACATACATATATATCCACACATATGTAGAGTATATTTTAAGGCCTGCACAGACTAAGAAATAGACATGTTCCTTCAAATATTAGTCATACTTTTGATTCATCTCTCTTACATTTTCTAAAACACAAATAGCATTAATACTAATTAATAACTATTCATGCCAGTAAATGCATGGCATTATATTTGGAGTGCTACACAAGAAACTATTAGCATTTACAAGCTTTGACCCTTGAAAACACTTAAATTGCACATAAGAACACTCTCTATACCAGATATGGAAGCATCTATAATATTCAGAATTAAGATACAGATGAGCAGCACTTAGGAAGTATAACTTATTGTGATTAAAATACGAGTGTTTATAATATTACCCTTTGAAGATGCTATTTCTTCATATAGTATAACACACATGCCGTACAATTTTTCATAGTTTCTACCATGAAGATGAGTCTGAAGTACAATTTATTCAGATCTTTACAAAGAGAGAAGACATCAAGTTTAATAAAAATCCAAACGCCCCACTAGATGAATTAAACTTACTTCCAGCTAAGAAAAAAAACTTAAGATTAAAGAAAAACTTTAAGGAAGGGTATTAAAACAGAACTCTTGTTTTTATAGAGAGCTGCCTTAAGTTCTACAATTCTTCTAGGGATATTCATAGTTATTTTCCACTTTGATTTATTCAGATTCAATTCTCTATCTCATTCCTGTCAGTACAGTAACCTCTGAGTATACAATATAAAATATTCATCAGGAAAAAAAAGCAAACCAAACTTCCAGCTACTTCTGGTCAAATAATTTGTTTCCTCTAACTGACCAGAATAAGAGTTATCTGTGACTATTAAGGGACACTCCAAATTACTCTGATCTAATTATTTCTCAATGACTTTTACGCATGTTCATCAAATCTGTGAAATGGGGATGTAGTGAAAACAATGGCCTCATGCAATATATCACTTCATGTATCTTCCCATGCCTTCTTGAACAGTCTGGAAATTATGGTGACACCTCTAATATCCCATTTTCAACTGCCTGAAGGCAAAAAGCAACTCTATATAAAGCTTTCTCAAGCTTCAATTAACCTATTCTGAGTATCAGCTTTATTTCTCTCCCTTGCCTAATAACTAATAATGGAAAGAGCTCTTTCAAGTACACAGTACTTTGCTAAGCATTTTATATCATTATTGTTTCATTTATTATTTACGGCAACCCTGTAAGATAAATGAAATCATTGTCCTCATCTTATAAATGAGGAAACCATGGCACAGAGAGTTTATGCAACAACCAGTATCACACTGCTCCTGACAATGGAGGCAAGAGCGGAACCTTGTGGTGCAGCTCCTGAACCATTCTAGTGCTGCTCAACCACCTTCCAGACCACTTTGCTCTGCAGCACTGCAACACCTCTGGGGCCTGGTTCCAGATAAGCTCTATAACCTTGTCTCCACTCTTTCCAAGATAAAACCTCTACTTCAACAACTAGACCAGGCTTCTCACTATCCCTCGAACACAGTGTGAATGCCAACCTCTAGCTTCTGCTTACACTGAGCCCTACTAACTGGAATGCTCTCCCTCCTCCTCCTCTTCCTCTTCTTCACCATTCAGTTGCAATTCTACATCTTCCTAAACTGTTCATTCTTCCAGCCTTTCTACCTCATAGGAATCTCTTCCTATGAAGAGAGAAGAACTGCTAGAGACCCATGAACCTGATACCTAAGTTGGTTTTGTGTCAGTACTGACGTTTCGCATTTATGCAGATCACGTCCAATAGTAAATGACCTGAAGGCAGGGAAAAGTATGGCCCCTGCAAAGGTCTGGGAACCTGGCAGGAGCTCAACAAATGCTGGCTGAATTTACAATAACCTCTATAGCAATACAGTAAGAGTAACACAGCACACTGTCTTGGAGTAACACTCTAAGAAATCACTTCAAGACTTTCAGACATTAAAGGCACCACCTAACTTTCCAGAATATTCTTTAACTTAACAACTAATTCCCCCAGCTAATCACATCAACTAAGTATGCATTTCTGTGTCTGGATAGAGCCAAGTTAGTATTATACATATGTGCATAAACAGCCAGGGACTGACATTTGAGCAACATTCAAACACAGCATTGGAAATCTAATGAGGAATTTAAGTTTGCTATAATCAAAACAATGCTTTCAAAAAGCTGGTAAGGTGGGAAATAAAAATAAAATGCACTCCATTACCATTCTTTTTTGCTTTGGACCACTTATTTAACAAATACCTCCTGGTACCTAATGCATGGTAAACACTGCTTTAGGCACTGTGAAGGATGCTACTACAGTCCTTCCGGGTTTTTGTGTGACGCAGTTCACCTGTCTGAGAATTTTTTTGTGTCAGAAAACATAAGATATTCTTCTACATTTAAATGAGAGAATAGGTGAACCTTGCTCTCCTACTTACTATCTCCACAATACATACACATTTTTGAGACATTACAGAGTTTTGGGTTAAAACTGGAAACATTTCTGATTTTCAGTGATTATTTTTAAATGTGGTTCACAGGAGAGAGAAAGGGAGAGACCAAACAGCAGAAAGCAGGTGTGGTCTAATTGGCACCAGGTGTCTAGCACTAGAGGCACTGAAACAGCCTTTCTGCTTTCCACCAGGTGTTGGCACCCAGCCATGACAAAGCCCCTGAATACTGTACTAGTGGCCTCCACAGACCACAGGTTCTGCTGGCCCTGTGCTTCCATAGCAACCACTGAACCTCTGTGGGCCAATGATCTCTTACCAAGCTAAGCCAGTTATCCAGTTTGACATTAGAGATCTTCAGGTGGCATCCTCTAACAAAGATGACTTAAAAGGTACCTACTTGTGTATCTTACTAGATTTGCAGGTTAGCATTTAGAAGTAATGTTTTCACAGTGTGGCTATGTTAAACAATCTTCTGTAACATATACATAATTGAGAGACAGAGAATAAAATTCATACTAACTCCACATCGTTCAATGAACACAAGTGTGTGCTGTGACCAGGAAGCACAAGAGCTGTAGCACTCTCTGCCAGAAAAAGGATCTCAAGCAGCAGGTGGACTGTGTGCAATAAGGGGAAGGGCATCCAAGTCTCCCAGCAGACAGGTGGGGTCCCAGCCCTCTAGGAAGAAGGAAGCGTTAAGGGAGAGCAGTGGGGCATATGAAGTTGCAAATCATTTATATGTCAGAAACTGCCCAAGCTTTACAGATGTCTAATGCTCTGATCTGCTATCCATCTAAATGCCAGAAGTGGCAAAAGACACAAATGGTAGAGATTAAAAGGAAGAAATAAACAACAAACAAAAACACCCATTTGGAAATCTCAATTTCCAACATGTCAATCTCATTGAGTTGACATGTGCATATTGGTTCCACATTCATTCATTCCCCAAGGCCCACTGGTAGCTACTAAACTAGAAGACTCTACACCTATCAGCAGATATCCTCTAATTCCTTTTTCTCTTTAATCTAATTTTTCATAAAGACAAAGCCTCACTATGCTGTCCAGGCTGGTCTCAAACTCCTGGCCTCAAATGATCCTCCTGTCTTAGCCTCCCAAAAGTTCTGGGATTACAGGTATGTGCCACTGTGCCCAGACCCATCCTCCAACTTCTGACAGATGTCTAAAGAGGAAGTCCCTCACTTGTAAAGTTCTCTTCTTCTACAAGGAAGATCCCATCAATTAACATAATTAACAGACTAAGGGAAAATATTAGTTAGATGACAGATGAGTAAATGAAATTATGTCAGAAAAAAAGATTAATGATAAAATGTAAATAGATTAAACGAAGTTACTAAGCAACACAAAATACTATGTATATTGGTAATTCTGAATAAACGAATTGAACGTAACAGTAACAAACTACAAATGGCCAGAATGCCAATGACTTCTAAAGGGGAAAAAAGTATTTGACTAAAAGCCACTGAAACCTGCCAATGGCAGAAAACTCACTTGCTCCTGTAGAGCAAGAAAAATGAGAATTTACTTTTTGATTAGGAGAGCTCAAACTGCCTAACTTCCCTTGGTACCAATAAAGTTTGGTTTAACTAACAGAGAAAATCAGTAGAGACACATCCAACACTGAAGGTGACACTATTTCCCATGGTCCCAGAAACCAGGAACTGAAGCCAGCTCCCTGAAAGGTCAGGATTTCAAGAGAAATGCAAAATAAGCATGAGTGTGAGGCCAGCATTTCTCATTATCATGATTTCTGGGACTCAAGCAGGTGGGGTGCATGTCTTCTCTCCCCTATGCCTACCAGAGTTCATATATTTTCCAAGAGATCATTCTCTTCTATGATAATGAGGTGAATTTTTCATACTAATACAGGGAAAGCAATGTGTTTTGGCTCTTCCCGATGAGCCCATAGATACCTGCAGCTTTGCTACTTCAGCCAGGGTTCACAGATCAGCATCGGCATCACCAGGAAGCTTGTTAGGAATGCAGAATCTGGGCCCTCAGGTGATTCATACACAATTAAAATTGAAGCGGCACTGTGAATGGACTAAAAATATTTCTTACTCCTAGGATTAGGTATTTATGTTCCCAGATGCCAAGGATCAGTGCAGTTAGGCCAACTCTAGGACAATCTGAGCATCAAAATGAGCAAGAGGAATGGATCACACACACTGAATTTAAAGAAAATAATCCATGAGTCCATATTTACAACAAGCAAGCAAATAACCAAATGGGAGAAAAAGAAGACTCCTTCTTTTCAAGAGAATGTCAACTTATGTAAGGAATGAAAGAATTATAAAATCACTATTTTATAACCATGTTATTAATTGATTCAGGCAAGAATCTCCAGGGATCCTAAAACTATTAAGAAAAAAGTGTTGGGGAGCAGGATATTTACATAGTAGTACAGTGTCTCTCCATAGAGATAGTCTAATTTCATGTAATTAAAATTGATACTATAAATTTATGAATTACAAAGGGGAAAAGTTACCTTTACAATGGAGAAATCCATTGGATGCTACCTAAACAGTGATTGCATTTAACAGCACTAACAATGGGATAATCCGACATTATGTACCTGCTGAGATGACGCTCTTAGGAGGATACATTATCACCTATGTAGTATTTCTGCCCAAAATGTCTATCCTGACTATAATCATTTGGAAACATAAAATAAGTCCACACTGAGGGCCATTTTACAAAACAAATGGCCTACACTTTTCAAAAATATTAATGTCATGAAAGACAAAGAAAAATTGAGAAAGATTAAAGAAACTTGATAACTAAATATAATGTGTGATTTTAGACTGTTGCCTGAATTGGGACTTCATTATTGTTATGGTTATAAAGGATATCATTGGGACAGGTCTGCACATTAGATACTATTATCATATTTCCTGAATATGGTAACTGTATCTCCTTTCTTAGGTGATACAAACTGAAGTATTTAGAGGTAAAGGGTCATATCTGCAACTACTCTTAAATGGTTCATTGAAAATTGTAGTAACATGTATATAGAGAGATAAAGCAAATGTGGCAAAATGCTAAACAGTGAATCTAAGTGAGAGATATATGGATGTTCATTGAAATATTTTGGCAACTTTTCTGTAGATTTTGAATTTCTTAAGAAGCTGAGAGTAGAAAAAAAAGCGAAAGATCAAAAGCAATGAAATGACAAATGGCTCATCTCACAACTCTCTAGTAGAAGAATACTACCACCAGCTGCACATCCCTCACCAAAGTGGTCTTAAACTTAAATACAAGCAAATGATACGCTGAAAAATTCCTCTTTAAAAGGTTTTTAGGAAAAGGGTCTTTCTATGCTAAAAGCTCCTTCTTAGAAAATGTGCCTCCTAATTCCTTCTACAGTGGGCCAGGCTATGTTCTCAGCACAGGAAATACAGCAGTGAACCAGACAAAGCTCCTGCTCTCACAGACCCTGCATACTAGTAGAAGGAAATAGGCAATAAACAAATAAATAAGGTCATGTAGTGATCAGTGCTGTAAAGGAAAATAAAACCAAGAGGGACTCTGGAGCAGTGCTATTTAAAACAGGGAGGTGAGAGAAGGACTTAGTTAGGTGACATTTAGCACAGACCTGAATGAGGTAAGGGACTAAACTGTGCAGGTAACTGGGGAAAGAGCATACCAGGCAGAGAATACAGAATGTAAGGCAAAGGTATGGAGGCAGGATCATGCTCAGGCGCAGTGAGGATCACACTCAGGCACAACGGAGAGAGCACAGCAAAGGAGGTCAGAGACCATGCAGTCCCCCACAGGCTGTTACTGAGACTTCACCCTTTACTCTAAGTTGATTGCTGTCTCCTACCATTTCTACCTATCCAGTGTTCTTGTTCCAGACTGGCAACGATGCAGTTGCATAATGAAGGGACTACTGTGGGGAAATGCAGCTAAGTGTACTCTCCTAAGTGCGTTGAGGCTTCATGCAGGCTTTCCTTGTCTGCTAGTTCCATCCCAGGTGATAGCTTCCTCATACTCTGCCTAATTCCTTTCTCCCTCCCACTCTCTTTTATTTCTCATTCAAAGGCATCAAAAATTGTCTCTTTGGTTTGAGAGATTTAAAAAAAAAGTGGTTTATCATTGCTGACATGTTGAAGAGTCTTATTTATAACACCTAGTGCTTGTTTTCACAGAAGTCACCATCCTTTTCAAATGTTACTTTTGTACCTACCTTTCCATTCTCCTTTAATCAAACCTGCTTCTTCTCCGAGTTCTGCTGTTCAGCTCCTTGACGGCAGGGGCTACCCTGTTTACTCTTTCATTCCTAGTGACAAGCACAGACTTTGGCACATAGTAGTTCTCTGATAAATATTTGTGGCACTATTTTATAGATAAAAGATTAAAAAGCCAATTTCTTGTTAGGCTGTTGCTAAAATTTGCCAAAATGTTGGTATACCATCTCTTTTAGTTTTTTTTTTTTTTGGAGACAGAGTCTCAGTCTGTCATCCAGGCCGAAGTACAGTGGTGTGATCTCAGCTCACTGAAACCTCTGCCTCCCGGGTTCAAGCAATTCTCCCACCTCAGCCTCCCAAGTAGCTGGGATTATAGATGCCTGCCATCACACCTGGCTAATCTTTGTATTTTTAGTAGAGATGGGGTTTTGCCATGTTGGCCAGGCTTGTCTCGAACTCCTGACTGCAAGTGATCCACCTGCCTCAGCCTTCCAAAATGCTGGGATTATAGGCTGAGCCACCGTGCCCCGCCTCAGTTTTATTAACTGTAAATACACTGTTGATGATTCTGATGTGGTCCAATGCAGGGCAAAGAATTTGGCATAAAGTAGAAACTCTCTAGGTGTTTGATGGATAGATGAATAGTTAGATGGACAAACACAGATTAGATAGGACTTGTGTGGGCTGGCCGGAGAAACTCATCATTTATAATGTTCACAACATTGTTTCTTCAGGAAAAATGTACTTTGAGCTTGGCACAAACAGTTTATGAATGAACACTGGAATATAGCTTTGTCACTTATACTAATATCTAGGTCTGTGGGTGTGTTTTTATTCACAGATTATCTGTGAAGGATTTAGAGTGCCAGGTCTGACCTGGGGAAGGGTGGCAGATAATTTGCTCCATGTTAGCTGAGCTGTATGTGTGTGTGTGTGTGTGTGTGTGTGTCTGTGTGTATTTAAAATGTCTAGTCATTTAGAAACCCAGAAAAAAGAAAAATCACTCCATAGCAGCCTTTCAAAATGTTTGGGAACAATTGTGCTCAAGGTTGGATGACAGGGAAAAATCAAAGAAATGAAGATTTTGCCCAACTTAGTGACTCTAGTGAGAGAGATAAATATATTTTATGCATTTAAAATAATTGTATTTACATATCTAATCTCAGTGGACCACAAGAATTAGGATCCTAAACTATATTACACATAACTTAGTTTACTCATAAAATTTTAGAAAATTGTTTATGTAGATAAAAATTATAAGTTTACTAGATAGTTTATCGATATATTTCAATTTAAATATAGCTATGTATTCCAAACTTTAAGAAACATTATTTCTGGTATTTTATGAGAAAGAAGTTCAAACTTGAACATCAAGGAAATCTTTCACCATTGTGCCCAGATAAAGGCATTTGCCACATTTCTTGATCTTGGTGACCTACACAGAATCAAAACAATACCCAAAGTACTCATTTTCACAAAAGACAGTGAGGCAGTGAATGGAGGAAGGAATCTGAAGAAGAGAGAAAAAAGGGCAGGACACGGCAATAATGAGTTGGCAGTGGGGAACTTTTGCTATGTACAACTATTTTTATCCTCGGAGCTCTCCTTCTTCACATTTTCTGGGTTCTCATGTTTATCATCTTCCAAGACTTGAGAACCAAACATTTGTCTGGAAAGGAATGGCTCTACCATTTCATATCCACTTATTCTGTGTTTTAGTAACTTCCAAACAGGTTGTTTGTAAAAATGTGCCTGGAACACAACAGTAAATAAAATAGACCTGGTCTGGTCATCATAGAGTCTGCATTCTAGAAGAATTAAATTAATACCCACGAAGTAAGTATTAGTTAAAAGTATACAAGACAGTTACTTGAGGGCAAACATCTAACAAAAGGAGGAAAGACCAAGGTAAGGTTTTTAAAAATGAAAACCTTAATTCAGATTAAGGTTTAATTAAAACCTAATCCAATAAATTCAATTTATTATCCAATGCTGGAATCCTATCTAAGACATCCCTAACAGCCCACTTCCCTATCGCAAAGCTTGTCAGAATATTTTATGAGGAGTAAAGAGTAGACATAAACTTACGCAAATTAAACATTATATTCATAATTCTAAAAGTTTCATCTTTATAAAAGCAAATAACTATTCAACAACATGTTCTCTAAATTTTATCACTGCCTTATCTGTACTGGTTACAGGAATTAGAACATTTTTATGATTTTGTGGTGTCATGCTTCACAAACAATAAACAGCAAATAGTTGTACACTTATGAAAACTGCATAAAAGTGTTAAATTAGCTTACACTGACATAATGCTCATTTCAGAAATGTGGGCCTGACTGAAATTATTAGGTTCACGAAAATTAAACAGCCTAAAACAATCAGGTTTAAAACTTTTAAATATATATAATTGTTTTTGTTGCTGAGAGATTTCCTATATTAAAAGAATAAAAGATCTATAAAATTTATTTCAATTTCAAAATTACAATGGAAATCAAAAATGTTAGAGAAAGGAGAAAACTACAGGAAAGAAAATTTCCATGAATATAGGTAATTGGTTTGTCAGGATGTAGCTTTCAAGAAATTAAAAACATGACTCTTGTACAAATATATATTAAGCAAATATCAAAAATTTATTTTAACTCAGCAGGATGGTACATCTGGTTCAGTGTAACACAGGAAAGACTGAAGTGTATACAGTCAACGAAATACAGAATACTGAAATAAGATTGCTAATTTAGATATAAAAGTAGTTACTATCCTATAGGGCAATAAAAATAAAACCTTTGGGGTTATCTTCTTTATCAAGCAGAAATCATTTGCAGGTGATCAATCTACAAATTAACATCTAACTTCATAGAATCTGGATCCTAATAAAAAGTAAATTAAACAAAGGAACACTTTCCTAGAGAATTACGTGATCCTTGACTGGTGTCTTAAGTGCTCCAAGAAAACACTAAAAAGACATGCAATCGAGGCCGAGACGGGCGGATCACGAGGTCAGGAGATCGAGACCATCCTGGCTAACACGGTGAAACCCCGTCTCTACTAAAAAATACAAAAAATTAGCCGGGCGAGGTGGCGGGCACCTGTAGTCCCAGCTACTCCGGAGGCTGAGGCAGGAGAATGGCGTGAACCTGGGAGGCGGAGCTTGCAGTGAGCTGAGATCTGGCCACTGCACTCCAGCCTGGGTGACAGAGCGAGACTCCGTCTCAAAAAAAAAAAAAAAGACATGCAATCATCCTTGTGCCTTATTCCCAAATGTTGGATAATTTTTCTAAACATTTTAATATGCAACAAAACCTTGGCTACACAAAGCCCTCATGAACGGGTTAGTCTTGATAGTGGCATGCTCTAGAGACCTAAATTAGCCCTTAAAATCCTTAGTACCAAAGGGTTTGCTGGTAGATTGTGGCTGAACACTTCCCCTGCCCCTACCTCCATCAAGGCTGCAAAATCACCATTTTTGTTTGTTTGCTTTCTTGCTTTTTTAAATCATGTTTGGCCTATACTCTGCATCAGAAAATTTGCCGCTTACCCTCTATTGTTTTGAGTCATTTTCACCAACACATTTCTTTACTGTTTTTCCTCCTTTGAAAATATCCCCTCATCTGAACATTAATCATGTCAACCTTTTAAGCAAAGAATGATCTAACTCCTTCAACATAAATACATCTAAAAGTTGAGTCATAGTGATAATAAGCATTGTATTATATAGCATAAATGGCCAATCTCTTCGCCCAACTACCCCTTGCCCCAACATTAAGAAGCACGTTGAAAATAACTTACTATTTAAGATCAATAATTAGTTAATAACCTCTATTTACTGAAACCAATTGGGTACAAGAAGGAAGTTTTCAAGGCTTCTAAGGAGTCAAATATAGTAAAAACTTCTGGCTGTATATTATAGTATCCCTCATTTAGACTCTTAATAATTAACAGTAATGATTACTATGCAATGACTACTCACTATGTACCAAATACTGTGCTAAGAGCTTACAAATTTATCCTATTAAATCCTCACAACAATCCTGTTAACTACTTTCTATTATTTGCCTCATTTTTCAGAAGAATAAACTGAATCACAGGGAATTAAATTAACTCTCTCAAGGTCACAACGGTGGGTTTTACTGAAATCATTAGGGTCACAAAAATGAATCAGCTTAAAACAATCAGATCACAATAGTGGTAGATTCAAATCCAGATTATTTTGCTTCAGAGTCTATAGGCTTAACCACTGCACTACATCAAAAAAGACAGAAGAACTATAAAAACAGATACATTGACCATCATCATCATAACACTTATATAGCTTATTTTATATGAAGGCATAGTTCTAAGCAATAATAAAAACTTATTTATTTCTCACAATAATCCTACGGGGTGAGTACAATTATTCTTCTCAATTTGGGAAAGAAGAAATTGAGGCAAAGAGTGGTTACCCCAGGTCACAATGCTAACAAAATGCAAGGCTTGGATATAATCCTGGACAGTGTAGCTCCCAAGTCCAGGACCCTCCCTTGATGCCATCCTGCTTCTTTTAACAATTTCAAAAGCACAGTACCAATAAACAGTCCTAACTCTTCAGAACCTCTGAGGTTGGAAATCACCACATTAAAGCACAGAACCTTCACTAAATGTTCATTACTATAATCAAAAGTCATCAAGAACAGATTAAAAGGTTTTCATTCAGCCTTGTTAAGAAGGCAAAAAAGTAACACACTTACGCAAAATTTCATCCAAGATGGGTTTCTTAAAAAAAAAAAACAACACAAGGTTTTCTGGAAAATGAACTCAAAACATAACAAATGAGGTTACAGTAGTGTTAAAAAATCCTTCTGCAGACAATGTTTTTGTTCTTGCTGCCTTGGGGTTTCTCAGAATTCCCTCAGGGGCTGTGGGTGGAGGGAGGAGGGGAGAAGATAGTTCTCCACTCCACCTTCAAACACATAGCTCTATTGATGTATTTTTTTTACATACTGGGCTTCCCGGTAAGCTTTCACTTTGATGGGACCTAGGCTCCTGTTTATGATTTGAATGTGTTCCCCAAATTTCATGTGCTGAAAACTTAATCTTCAAATTCATTTGTTAATGGCATTTAGAGATGGGGCTTTGGGAGGTAATTAAGATTAGTAATCTCACTGGGGGGAACCATGATAGGACTGGTGGCTTTATATAAAGAGAGACCTGAGCTGACACACTCAGCCCCTCACCATGAGATGCCCGGCTCAGAACGTTGCAGAGGGTCTCCACCAGCAAGAAGGCCCTCACCAGATATTTCGACCTTGGATATCCCAGCCTCCAGATATGTAAGCAATACATTTCTTTCCTTTATAAATTACCCAGTCTCAGGTATTCTGCTGTAGCAACAGAAAACTAAGACAGCTCCCATGAATATGTGGTCTAAGTGGGCGGCTCTTCTCACTTTTATAAAACTTTCCCCATCACCTCCCTGGTGTCTCAGGAGTTCCACTTCACACTATTTTTCCATTTACTTCTTGAATCTTGTGCTTGCCCAAGCTCTGACCATTCTCCCACCTGACCCTCCCTTTCCACTTCCCTCTGTCAACAATAATCACGAACACAGCTAATATTATCAACCTCCTACACAGCAAGCTCTAGGTTAATATTTTTACATCAATTACTTCACTGAATGCTCTCAACACCCTTATGAATTGGGTTCTATAATTGGACCCATTGTATACAGGAAGAAACAAAAGCTTAATTTGCCACTGTCCGATGACCACTAAGTGATGAATATAGGATAAACCAGACGGCCCACTAGAAAGGCCCCCACTCTTCACCAGTATACAATCCTGCCTCTCCGTCTCTGTCAATTATGTTCAAATTTCCCACTAAGACTGTGTTCAAGACTCAATAGCTTAAAAACAAAACAACAAATCAAAAAGCACCTTCCCTTCCGGAACAATCCCTTATAGCAGCACCTCAACAACGACAAATGCAAAGCACAGCTTTCAATGCAATCTCATCCATACCTGTTGATATTAATGCTTACAAAATCTCTTCTTCTTTCAAACATATATGTGCACTTCCCAGAAAGGGGCTACATCCCCTGTTCTTTCTATACCCTCACTCTCTCTTAACTAGATTACTTGAACAATTTTGGGCACTGAGTAGGAAGACATTAATAATCAGCATAAAGAACCTTGGTCAGTAGTCAGGATACTAGAGTTCTGGTTCAGTTTCAGGCAATCCCCTATAGCAGACACTGTCACTGTCTCCTCCTCCCGCCTATCTCCTCCATGCTCATCTCTACATGCTGAAGGCATCATTCTTGAACACCTGTGGCTTTTATTCTGACTCTGGGAGCAGGTTGGGCCATCTCCCAGGGTAAGGCAAAAATGCAGGGAACTTACTATCTCCAGGAAACAGCCCTCAGTCAAGGAGGATGGATAGTTGATGGGAAAGTAACCAAATTTCTCTGTCCTTTGGGTAGGATAGCCTGAAGCATGTAGACTAGTTCCCAGAGTTACTTAAAGGGATTGAGCTCCAGTTGCCCAGAGCAGCAATTCTCTTGAAACTATACCCTTTATTGCCGCCTTCTTCCACCCTGTCCCACTTCTCTACTTCCCTGCTGATACTTCTTGGAAGAACTTCTCATATAAACCACTTACTCTCAAATTCTTGTCTTGAGGTCTGTTTCTGGGGAAACTACACTAAAATTTATTCTCCCTTATTTATTCCACTTCCCTATCTGTCAAACAAGAGAGTTGCATAAAGGATTTTCATGGCTTCTTTGGACTCTAACATCCTAGGATTTCAATGAACTCAATCAAATTTCAGTATTAAACTAAAACTGGCCTTGGTTACTTAACTAAAATACTGCATCATATTTTGGCGCCGTTGCTGAATTTCACATACATTAATGTGGAAGATGCTGGGAAGCAGAGATCAGATCCCCCTTCAGAGAAGCCTTTGGGCTGCACTTGACAGGGATATTGTTGGCCTCTTGCAGAGATGGCCTCAGCTGCAAAGATCCTCTTTGTCCAAGGTCACTTTCCCAAGGATGCAAGGACTCAGGGATGCTGGAGTATAAAGGCCTGGCCATCTTGGCCCAAGTCAAGACAACTCTGAGGAGTAATTCTAGTTCCAGAGCTCCCTGGCATGCTGGCTCTACAGCTCAACTCCTCTTCTGCCCCCCTTGCTTCCTTCCCACCCTTCAAAGAGCATTCCCTAATAAACACGCTGGATACAAAACTATACCTGAGAGTCAGCTTCCCAGGGAACCCAACCTGTGTCAAGTACATTTTCAATCTTGTTTATTATGTCATAAAATTCACAGACTCTGGAACTTTGCCTGTGGAAGCACAAATGATCCTTTGAATGCTGTAAGACCCAGAAAGTGGTAGAGACACAGAAGAAAAAACTAGGCTTTTAATGAAATGGGAGAGGCAGATAGAAACCAGCATGTATGTGATGCAGTTTCAGTTTCTGAAGAAAAACAACAAATACGTAAAAGGTCAGCATGGCCAGTGAAACTGAAAGCTAAGAACTCAGATGAGGCAATCACAGAGGGTGATGAAAGAGAGGAACATCTGAGATAGGAGGAGAACAAGAATGGCCTGGTGAGAAAAGAAAGAAGACTAATACCAAACACACGCAGCCAAAGATCCTGGGGTAGAAATAACCCATCTGAAGGCGGGCTCTTTATCGCACAAAACTACATCCAATCCCTAAGAGGTACTGCCCCGTGGTATGACAAGGCCAAAATGTCATCCTGGGAATTGCCGCTAATTAAACTCAGGATTGAATCAACGCTACTGAAGAGGCCAGGGAGATTCCCATGGTGCTGCCACTAATCAGGGCCTTTACAGAAAACTCCCAACAAGATGGGAGGACAGAGACAAGCTTGAACTCTGCATCTGCCTTCTAGAGAGAAAGCCAGTGATGCTGCTTTGCCAATGGTTATGCTGAAATGGTGGTTCCGGGTGACCGCCAGGAGACCTCCAGGAGAGTAGGGGTACTAGGGGTAGGTAAGGAGGGTGACTGAAATTTAAAACAAGGTGTCAGCAAAGGCATTACTGAGAAGATGACATCTAGGTAAAGACCACAAAACAGGTAAGGAAGTTGGTCTTATAGTTATCAAAAGGATGAGTGACTACACAGAGAGAAAGAAAAGTGTCCTAAGCAGGAACGATGCCGATGTACAAGGTTCCCCCAGCAAGGAGGCCAGTGTGATTGAGAATGAGCAGATGGGACTGAGGTCAGGGAGACAGGATGGGTCATGCAGGTTCTTCTGGGCCACTGTAAGGACTGTGGGTTCAATTGAGAGAAGATGGAAATCCAAGGAAATATAATTATGTAAAATGACATGATCTGACACTTCTATTCCCCTTCTCTGGGTTTACTTTTCTCTATAGTATTTCTCATTGTCTGAAAAAGTAAAAATGTTATATATTTATCTCTACCCATTAGAATGCAAGCTCTGTGAGGGCAGGTATTTTTTGTCTGTTTTGTTCACTGATGTAGATTCATTTCCCCAATGTCTGGCACTTAGTAGATAATCAGTATTTATTGAATGAATGAAACATCTTGAGAACCAGGAGAACTCTTTCCTAAATGGCAAAATGAATGCAGACAAAGAAAATCTTGCTTCTATTTCCTCGGCAGGTCTGTTTTAAAATAAGTGTTATGAGGCTGAAACAAAAAATATTTACTATCTCTTTTAGGTACTTGGGAGGGGCCCTAAAACTAAATATGTTTCTAATTTCTAATAATTGGATGCCACGGTTCAGGGGGAAACCACAGAAGCATGAACAGTTTGAGAGATGTTACATTTATGGGATTCATTCATTAAACACATATTAAGTAACAGAATCTAAGAGATCCTCAATACTGAGATTTAAAATGCACCAGATTCCAGAGCTACTGCCTTTCTGGGTGGGGCAGGCAGGTCATTCTCAAGGCAGGAAGAAAGATGTGGTGGTGGGGAGGGGAGCATTTACTAAGTACACTTGTTCCCTCCCTATCAGGATGACGACTCTCCTTTGAAAACCACGGAACCAGGTGATTCTCAGAGTATCCCAGCTGCAAAAAGTTTGGGATTCACTGGTAAAAGAAAATGTGTCATTTTGTTCATATAAAAGTTTCCAACATACCCATAGTTTAGGATCCAGAAAGTTTTTTGTAACCGGTTTAGGTGTCTTTTCATGATACTTAATGTTTCCAGATCAATCTGGACTCAATACATGACAAAAATGATTTCCGTTCACAATGGAAAAGGATGCAGGTAAAATATAATTGAAATTTAATACAACAAAATGAAAATGTATTGAAAATAGGAAGGAAAAAGGGGGATATGGTGGGAGAGGACGATGTCCAGTACCTGTTGACAGAGGAGTCAGTAAAGAAACCCATTTTCCCTCTGGAAGCAAGGCTCCCACGCACTCTCTACCACCATTAGCCCTTTCCCCAGTAAGTTCAAAAGTTCTTTGTGAGCTCACACCAGTCATTTAACTTCGGTGAGTCCCTATTGCTTCACTGTACAAAAGGGCTACCTTACAAATCCCACTCATTGGGGGTTAGATAATATAATACACGGAGAACACTTAGCACAATGCCTGGACCACAGGAAGCCCTCACCCTCAATAAACGTCAGCAGTGGTGATAACACTGCCCGTGGAGATTTTATTTTCCAAAGATACATGTCTGTGCAGTCATCCTCAGAAAATAATACATCATGGAGCAGTCACACAGAGAGAGGGATGTGCCCGAGGAGCCCAGGAGTCTCAGACTAGACCCAGCACATGAGAGTCAGCTTGCGAGCCTCCAGATGATTCCCCTAGACTTCCAGCCTCCCCTGCTGATGCCAAGTGGAATGGAGACAGGCTACGCTGCTGACCAGATTCCAAATTCCTGACTCACAGAAACTGTGAGAGATAAACGATTACTGTTGTTTGAAATCGTTAAGTTTTGGAGTAGTTTGTCACTCAGCTTTAGACAACCCGGACATGCCATTAACTGGCTCGCTTGTTCACATCTAATATAAAAACCACATCATGTTAATTTTTTTGTTGTTTAAAAAGAGATTTGAATGGTTCCACATCATGCACAGGATAAAAAGAACCTGGAGGCTCCTTGACAGACTGTGAGACTCAAGGCAGGGATTATATCTTGTCCACCAGTGAATTCCCAGTACCTCAGCAGTTCCTCATCTAGTAAGTGACTTCACTGGCTGGGATGAAACCAGATGACAGGGAAAGAGCAAACAAAGAAGATGAACTATGAAAACCAGGTATTCAACAAGTATAGACAAGGCTCCTTCCATGCAGTGCTGGGGATACTATTGTCCAGCTGCCCTCATGGAGTCTGTGAGGGGAACCAACAATAAATACATAAATAGCATTTGTCACCCTCTGAAATTCTGAAAAAACACATCCGAGTAATGGAAAGGAGCTGGGTGAGTATGTGTCAGAGGTGGGGGACAGAGTGGGATATTTTGTTAAGGTAGTAAGGAAACTCTCTGAAGATACAACATTACTGCTGAAACCTGCATGACTGTGAAGCCATGGAAAGATCTGGGAGAATAAAGGAACAAGAATGGCTTAGCAAGTGCAAAAACCCTAGGGTGAGAAGGGACATAAAACTCTGCTTTGTGCTTCCATGATGCTGTGGGGCTTGGGTGGTTCAGTGTGCATGCACAGATTTCTTGCTTAGAAAGTCTAATATATAAACATTTGAACTTTGTAAACTGAAATTAGGGTATGATTATGGTTTATTGGCCAACATTTTAACAGATACTTCTGTAATTAGTACATTTCTGCATTGGACATCTTTGCCCCACATCATTCCTCTTGGCACTGACATTCCAGCCCTTGCTGACAGAATCTCACTTCAACTGCACCGTCATCATGTGCTTTCCACTCTGGGCCTTCTCTGCCACCATGTGGAATATGTGTAGGAAACCCGTGAGCCATTCTGACAAATGTGCAGTCCCATGATAGACTTAACACCCCATGGGGCAACATTTGACCAGTAGGGGATGGGGGAAAGTGGACAAATAACGAATATCACCCACCCCAATTTATCTAGTAGCCAATTTTAAGGCACATTCTTGGAGGGTGTCCTGTGGGAACAAGTCCCAGTTGCCCACAATGGTGACCAAGTTGATGCACAAACTTTGGATTGGGTTTCCTTCATTCCCTATTAACTCTTACCCGTCTCAAATGCTGTTCTTTGGGATTATTCCTCAAAATAAACTAATTGCCCCTAAGCCCCTGTCTAGGCTCTGCTACTTTAAAGAACCAGTCTACGACAGCATTTAAATTTCATTTACAAAAATACGATTTAGGCTGGGCATGGTGACTCATGCCTGTAATCTCAGCACTTTGGGAGGCCAAGGCAGGAGAACTGCTTGAGCCCAGGAGTTCGAGACTAGCCTGGGTAACATAGTGAGAACCTCACCTCTACAAAAAAATTAAAAAACGAGGTGGAGGATTGCTTGAGGCCAGGAGGCCAAGGCTGCAGTGAGCTGTGACTGCACCAATGCACTCCCGTCTGAGTGACAGAGACCCTGCCCCTCTCTCTCTCTCTCGCTCTACATATATATATATATGCATGCATATATATGCATATATATACACATATAATTGATATTCAATTATTTAAGAATATTATTAACCCTCTAAAGCAAGTGATCTTCTAGGAGTCTAGACAAGGCTAACAGAATACTGGGCTTTTCCTGTCTAATTCCACCCTAAATTTTCTTTTAATATTTGACTTTTTTTTTTTGAAGTAGGTGATATCTAATGTCCAGAGGCACTTTTCTCAAAGGTGTATGGTGGCATTTACTCCTTTAAATTCATAACCACAAACTTTAAGTGGGCCTTTAATGCTGCAGGCAATCTATGTGTCCCTCCTCTATTAATCTCCCAATTTCCTGATGGACTATTTCTTATCTTTTCTCTCTCTTAAACCCTCAAACCACCTTCCCCATCCTCACTCTCAGCTGCTTCCTATTCCACTGAGAAAACAGGCATCAGAAGAGAACTCACACACACTCTCACCATATCTACTCCCCCTATACTCTCTGCTTTCTCTATGGGCACCATAGTGAACCACAGATGTCCCCACACATGATCTGCATCCCATCCTTCGTTGCCCTACTTGAGGATAACACCCCAGACATTCTTTTCTTTCCCTTATATCATCAACTTTTGCTCTCTGATGGACAGCTCTCATTAGCACACAAAAATATCCTTAATACTATCTTTTTTAAAAATGAAGACAATACAAGTTCTCTTGATCCTCACCTTGATCCTCTTCTCTTCTCTATCTCTACTCATGCTCTTGGTGATCTCATTCAGTCTGTGGCTTTAGACCATCTCTATGCTTTTGAATTTGAGACCTTTTTCTCCTCACCTCCAGTCTCATATCCAACTGCTTACTCTGTGTATTCATTTTATATTCCTGTGGTAACAAATTATGACAGACTTAATGGCTGAAAACACCACAAATGTATTATCTTATCGCTCTGCAGGTCAGATATCCGTCTCCCTGGGTAGAAATCAAGCGGTTTGCAGGGTTGTGTTCCCTTCTTGAGGTTATAGGGGAGAATGTGTTTCCTTGCCATTTCCACCTTCTAGCAGCCGGCCACTTTCCTTGGCCAGTGGCCCCCTTCCCCCATCTTCAAATCCAGCAACGTTGCATCTCTCTGGCCATTCTCCCATAGTCACCTTGGCCTTTGACCACCATGGGAAAGACTCTACTTCTAAGGACTTGTGTGACTAGGTTGGGCCCACCAGATAATCCAGGATCATCTCTCCATCTCAAAGTTGTTAACTTTAAGCATCACAATCACAATGTCCCTCTGGCTACCAAAAGTGACATATTCACAGGTTCTGGGGATTAGGCTATGAACATCTTTATGGGTCATTATTCTGCCTACTACACTCTGCATCTTCAACTGGATGTTTAACAGACATGGCACACTCAGTATGTCCAAGCTGACTTCCAATTCTCCCTCCACCACAGATCTCTCCACCCAAAGTTTTCTGCATCTTGGTTGATAACAACTCCATTTTTCTAGCTATTCAGGCCTGAACCCAAGGAATCATCCTTAACTCCTCTCCCTCTTACATCCTGAATCTAAGTCACAAAGAAATGGACTTTGTCTTTAACACATATCTAGAATCTGATCACTTCTCACCATCTCCACTACTGCTGGTCTGAGTCATCACGTATTAGGATTCTTGCTATCACTTCCTAACTGGTCTCCCTGCTTCTCCCCTTCCTCTTTACAGTCTACTAGAGTCTATTTTCTGAGCAGCCTTCAGCCAGTTTAAGCATGATCCTTTTAAAAATTATGTCAAATAATATTGCTTCTCTGATCAAAATGCTGCAGTGACTCCCTGGCTCACTCGGAACAAAAGCCAAAGCCCTTCATGGTCTCCACCCTCCACCCAGGGTGGAGGGCCTATCTGACCCTATCTCCTACTCATCTCCCTGCTCTCTCCCCTCCAGCTACCCCACACCACCCCTCAAACACTCAGGTGTACCTCCCCTTAGGACTTGGCTCTCGCTATTCTTTCTGTCTAGAACACATTCTTACTCCACTATCAGCTTAATGTCCCACTCCCCCATCCCTTTTAGTTTTCTATTGCTGCCATGACAAATTATCACAAATAAAGTAGCTTAAAGACAATACCCACTTAGCATCCCACAGTTGTGTAGGTTAGAAGTCTAGGTATAATTTGGCTCAGCTGGGTCCTCTGCTTAGTCTCACAAGACCAGAATCAAAGTGCCAGCAGGGATGTATTCCTTTTGGAGGCTCTAGCGATGGATCTCCTTCCAAGCTCCTTTGGGTCTTTGGTGGGATTCAGTTTCTTGCAGCTGCAGGACTGATGCCCCATTTCCCTGGAGGCCGTTCTTTGCTCTTCAAGGCTACATGCCTTCCTTCTTGCGTTTGCCACGCACCCTCAGCATGGGTGGGTGGAGTCTCACATTTCGGATCACTCCAACTGCTGCCACATCTCTCCAACTCTAGCCAGTATAATTTCTCGACTTTCAAGGGCTCATTGATTAGATTGGGCCACCCAGATAATCCAGGTTAACCTCTATATTTTAATATTTGTAACCATAATTAGAGCTGGAAAGTCCCCTTTGCCATGTAATTTAACCTAAATATTTACAAGTCCCAAGGATTAAGGTATGGACTTTTAGGGGTCACTCTGTCTACCACATCTCCTTTCCTGACCATGGTATTTATACCACAACCCAGCTCCCTACTTCCTACCCACTTTTGATTTCTCCTTTCTCTGCTCTATTTTTTAAGTTTTTCCACCACTGCTCTTACCACTTTATGACAAACCATATAATAAATATTTACTATGCCTGTTTCATTGTCTGTCTTCTCCTGATAGAAAACAGACTCCATTAGGTCAAGAATCATTGTTTTGTTTATTGATATTCCAAAGACTATCTGGTAGGCACTCAATAGGTATTTCTTGAATAAATAAATGAACTTACCCTTCCATAGAGTTATTTTTACTTTCAACAGTTTGAACATGCTAATTAGAATAAAGATTCTTAACTGATGATGAGGAAGATGGATAAATATCAAAAAATTGCTTTCTTAATATTTTCCCATGGCTGTGGTCAATAGCATCTGACTAGCTTAGTTCTTATTAATGAAGACTCATAGCAATGTATTTAATTATTGTTTTTATGAAAATAAGAACACTTAATTTTTATACTATTATCCAGGTATACAAGCAAAACAAATTGAGTTGTTGAGTTAATCTTGTCTCAAATGTATAGGAAAATAAACTAAAATAGTCATAAATACTTTTTAAAAAAAATTCTACAAATGCCTCTGGGATGGAAAACTGAACCATTTTTGTTTAAGGAAGTACTATTAGAAATGAGTGAGACTTGCTCAAGTTTAAGACCACTAATTGCCTTCAGCAAGTTTAAGGCTGGAAAGAGGATGACAAAACTATAAAGAAAAAAAAGAATTTTGGAGCCAAAAGCACTTTAGAAATAAAATTCACACTTTATAGAGGAGGAACCTGAGGCTCAGAGAGGGTAGGTAACTTGTCTAATCTCACAGCTCACCAGTGATGTGATACTTTGGATAAAGATTATTACAGGAGAGAGTGAAAATTAAACTTCTGTTATTCCTTTAAGCATTTACAATATTCACTTAATAAGCTGATTCTCTACTTCAAAGGGCTGGAACCAACACGAATGCTCACAGACAGTGAGACTTTGCCTACCAGCCTTGTTCTTGTCCCAACTGGGTCAAAATGTCTCATTTTGGGTGGAGTGTTCTGGACAGGGGCAATCCCAAAGTAGTATGGCCAAAGATCTTGCAATCAGAGTGATTCTCAGAGGGCTACATACGACATCACTGTACTGAGGACAAGCTTATGATAACACACACCGAGAAACCAGAAAGCTTACGGGGTAAAACACAATGATGTCTGACTAGATTATCTATATGTTAGTAGGAAAAAGTGCAGTACTGCCTTCTTATCTGGGGTTTGCTTTCTGTGGTCTCAGTTACCCATGGTCAACCTCAGTCCAAAAATATTAAATGGAAAGTTCCAGAAATAAACAATTCACAAGTTTTAAATTGTGTGCCATCTGAGTAGTGTGATGATATCTCATGCGGTCCCTCTCTGTCGTGAATCATCCCTTTGTCCAGCGTAGCAACGCTGTCTGTGCCACCATTCTTAGTCACTTAGTAGCCATCTCAGTTATCAGATTGACTGTCACAGCATCACAGTGCTTGTGTTCAACTAACCCTTATTTTACTTAATGGCCCCAAAGCATAAGAGTAGTGATGCCGGCATATTGTTATACCAGTTCTATTTTATTAGTTGTTGTTGTTAATCTTTTACTGTGCCTAATTTGTAAATTAAACTTTATCATATGTATGCATACACAGGAATAATATATAGCATATATGGGCTTCAGTACTATCCACGGTATCAGGCATCCACTAGGAGCCTTGGAATGTGTTCTCTGTAGATCAGAGAGAACGACTGTAACTGTCAGCATAAGGATTTTGACAAAACCTGTAAGTACTTATAGATCTGGACTCGTTGCCAGCAGAAAGGCAAAAATGAAGTGAAGCATATTTTAAGGGAAGAATAAATAAGATATATTTTGAATAGGGTTCTCACACAAACACAAAAGACAGCAGGAACTGATGTGAAATAGTCTCTAAATTTACCACATCACAACCTTCTGCTTTTTGAATACCTACAACAGGAATGAAAACCAGCACAATAATCCAGATCTATATTTAAAGCAACAGCTCGTTTGTGTGGTATTTAAGACAATATTTCATTCACTTTTAAGCACTTAGCATTAAGGGGAAAAAATCAAGAAATTGGTTTATTTAGGCAACATCCAGAGAGTGATTCAATGGGAGAGCATCAGTGTTACACAGAAGGAGAAAATAAGTCTATTTCTGGAGCCACCAATCAACTTTCCTCACCATGGTTACAGGCTGTGTTTCATAACTTTCCAGAATCACAGATGATTCAAAATGACCTTGGTAATAATTTAGACCAAATCTCATGTTTTATACATGGGGGAAACTAAAGCTTAGAGAGGTGGGGCAGATTGTCTGACACCACAGACCTTTAGTGACACATCACAACCAGAACTCAAGTCTCCTCACTCCTAAGGAAAACTGTGAAATCACTTACTGCTGTAACCTGAATGTCTGAATTCCCCCAAAATTTGTATGTTGAAATCTTAACCCCCAAGGTGATGGAATTAAGAGGTCAGACCTTTAGAAAGTGACTGGATCATGAGAACATGATTGGGGTTAGTGCCCTTATAAAAGAGATGTCAGAGAGCCTGCGACTCCCTTCCACCATGTGAGGTCACAGGGATCAGGTGCCATCTGGAAACCAGGAAGTAGGTCCTCACCAGAGACCAATCTTCCCATACCTTGATGTTGGGTTTTCCAGCCTTAAAAACAGTGAGAAATAAATTTCTATTGTATATAAACCACACAGTTTGTGGTGCTTTGTTGTAGCAGCACAAACAGACTAAGATACTAACCTCAGGAAAAAAGGTACACTTTAATTTCTGTCTGGCTTTTATTGATTTGTAAACTATTTGAAATCGTTTCAGCAGTTAAAATCTCTATATGTTTCCACATGGTTGAGGAAAACCTTTCAAAACTACATTTTTATACTCATAACTTCAGTGCAACTTGAAAATATAGATGTGTTCAATATGAAAATATTAATGTGCTCAATGCTGACTCAGATGCTTCTTAGGATTGTAACTGTTTCCTACTAGGCAAGAAGGCCTAAGTGAAAAAGAACAGATAAACTCTATGCACTGTGCAGGGCTCTATGAAGTGTGTTATCCTAGATATTTAATATTTATGTATATTCTTTGGTCTTTTTAACTTTCTTCCATTTTCATGTACATACGTATGTATATATGGAAAGATCTTATTAACTTGGATATTTGATAAGGGTATATCAGAATAGAAATTAAAGCAATACAGTTTTTATGTCATATTTTACTAAGTAGAATTCATCTTGAACCTCAAACAGCAGGTGTAGATTCTCAATACTTTACAGAGAAATCTTATATTCATTTATCTAGCATATATTATTATGTGTGTCTACTGTGTGCCAGGCACCATGTTATAAACTGGGATTTCAAAACATCACCTCCCTGCCTTCGCTGAGTGCACTGTCTAGCGGAGATAGGTATGAACAGATGCCTTTCATGGCATGGAAAAATGGGGATAAAACGGAGGGAGATGACCAAGAATCATGAGGGTCAAGAGAGGATGTCTGGAAAAAGGAGAAAATTATCAATCAGGGTCATAAAAGAAGATTTTGCCAGGCAAAGAAGAGAAGGAATGTGTTTCAGATGGAGGCCATAGCAATTATGCAGAAGCAGAGATGAGAAGTGGAATGTCTTAGTCAGGCCCTGGCAGAATGCAAGACTCCACCTTCTCCACACCTGTATTCCTGCAGCCACATGCTAGCTAACCTCATTTTAAATCCATAATCACCTATCTCAGTAGACCTTAAATGCTGCCTAGCAATCAAACTTCATTTCCCTAGTGCAATACTCTCCCTTTCTCCCAAACCACTCTGTATGCCTCTTTACCTTTCTCTTCAAGCCTCCAATATTTCTTTCCTGATCCTTCATCTCAGCTAAGAAATGAATAAACTGCTCTCTAGGGAAATGACAAGTGATAAGGGTGGAAAAAAGCTTGGGTAGGTCAGCAGGATCCAAATGACACTCTGTAGATTTGGACTTTTTTTCTCAGACAAGGAGGAGCCAAAGACCTACTACCTCCACAAGAGAGGATTCTGGCAGAAGATTCCTAAGGGGCAAGAAGGGATGTAGCGAGGGTCAGTGAGGAAATGAACGTGAATGAGAATCCAAATGAAGGCAGTGGCCATGAAGTAGACAAGATAACGTTAAGGAAATAAAATCAAAGTCTACTTTATAATGAAATAGTGGGTACATAAGGGAGAAGATTGCAATTTCTTAGCAGGAAAATTATATTTAATTTTAATCCACTGGTTTTAAAGTTTGTTTCTAAGAAATTGCAATTAGCATAATTTTAATATAAATAAAATTGTATTTTCTGCTTCTAGGGTCTTTCTTGTAATAATAATAAAACAATTAACATTTGAACTGACCTAAAGGCCTATGATTTATAGCCAATAGAATCATTCATCTGCCCTTAGCATTGAAAGATCTTAGGAATAACAACAGTTCTTTCATCAAGATGTTAAGTCACTCAGTTTTTAGGACAAGTAACTGTATATAAAATACTCTAATTTTTTTTCTAAATAATTGGCAAAGGAAAAATAAATACTAGAATTCTGGCTACACAGAACTTTTTCAGGTACATATGTTTATAGGTAAACATATACATACAGATAGTAAGAAGTAAATATATAGACTTCTCTGAAGAAAACATGAAGCATTGAAGTTGTGTATATAACATACTTTCCCCAGGATCTCTTACTGAAAGGATGTAGAAAACAGAAGGACTCTGTGAATCAAGAGATACCAACTTTGCATTCATTTATCACTTCAAATCTCCTTCCTATATCAAGTGATAGCTGCAGGGTTTTTTAACGAAAAGACGATTTTTTTCTTCTTAGGTGTGCTTCTCTGATAGTAACCTCTACTTCACCTCTGGGAAACTAGTAGTGAAGAGGAATCCCTCCTCTATGGACTGTATCTACAAAGCAGGTGCATTCACATCATAAAAGCTCAGTAAGGTGCCTGTCAGATCACTACAAAATCTGCACATGAAGATCTTTATCTATCACAGCAAAAGTGTGCAGAACTTGTAACAGTGGTTCCCAAACCGATTTGCACATTAGTGTCGAATCTTATATATCTATCTTATATATGTATATATCATGCCTTGGCCCCATCCTAGACCAGTTAAATCAGAATCACTACAGATAGGTCCCAGATACCAGTATTTTTTAAAAGTCCCCAGATAATTCTAACATGAAACCAGGGTTGAGAACCACTAGCCAGGAGCTTCTCTAATGTGGTCTGCAGACCAGCTGCATCTCCTGGGAGACTTAGAAATGCAGCATCTCAGACCCCACCTGAGACTAACTGAACCAGAATCTGCAATGTAATGCCATTCCCAGTAATTCTGTGCACATTCAAGTATGAGAATCACTGGCCTAGCGATTCTCACTGGTCTTGCATTGAGTGGGCAAGTTCTAAATAATACTCATTACATGAAGTAAACCCTCACCTTGAAGATCACACTTTGATCCAGCAGTATAAATGTATATAAATGTAAAGCAGTCCCCCCAGAAACCATCTGGGACAGCTCCCTATACATGGAAAGAATGTTAGAGGCAAGTCCTATCAATATATGGAGCAGGGCATTGGCTTGATGTGAAACAGTTACTAGTACATCCCTAGTTGAATCTAGGGAGGCAGGGAATGGAACTGGTGAAAGGTACAAAAGAAACTTTGTAACTTGACATTTTAAACATTTTAATTTGTTATATATATATTTATACATATAAATATATATATATATATAATGTTTTTCCCTGAGGTCTAAAATATTTATTTCATCTACACAATAAACATTTCTTTTAGATATACAAAATTTCTTTCATTGAAAGTTCAACGCAACAAGACTTCTAACCTTGTGAAATCATGCAGTTTTTATATTCCTTCATCTCTTGCTTGCTAATCACCCTTCTAAGAATTCTCACCATAGACAACTAGTGAGCTATGAAAACTGCTGGTGATCCCAGTTGCAACCTGGCAATGCTGCTAACTGGTGAATGAATGCCTGGTGGACCACGGCTGTGAGAGTCGGAGCAAAATCCAGGTGCGATCAAATAACTTGAGGGCAACCTGAGTGTACAGCTGATTTAGCCCAAGAGGTAACATTAAAAGTAAAGAAATAACAAAATGGTTTTAAGTTAAAATTTGCTTGAACTTGAGCTCTAAAATTACTCCACAGGAAATTCAAGATAAGGTCATCAATGTAACTACTGTCTGCAAAACATAAAGAAATAAATATTGAAGCAGGGGGTGGCCAAGATGGCTGACTAGAAGCAGCTAGGGTGTGTGGCTCTCAAAGACAGGAATGAAAGGGGCAAATAAATACAGCACCTTCAACTGAAACATCCAGGTGCCTGCACTGGGACTAATCAAGGAAACAACATGACCCACAGACAACAGAGAAAAGCAAGACAAAATGATGGCCCACCTGGGAGCCACACGGAGTCAAGGGAATCTGCCCTGCCCAGGGAAGCAGTGAGTGAATGTGTGACCCAAGGAAACCACGCTTGCCCCACCAATCTTTGCAACCCTTGGGTTAGGAGAACCCCTCATGAAACCACACCACTAGGGCCTTCAGTCCGACACACAGAAATACCTGTGTGTCCAGAACTATCTGGAGTCTTGGCAGAGCAGCCACTCAGGCACACACAGAAACCCAGCAGCTTTACATAATCCAGCTCCGGGTTTCCTGGCAAAAGTAACTACAAATTAGGCAAAGAGGCAGGTTAGACCTCCATACTTACCCCTAGGAAAGAGGCTGAATCCAGGGTGCTCAGCAGTGATGGTCAGCGGGCCCCACTTCCACAGCACCTCACAGGATGACACACTGGCTTGGAATTCCAGCCAGGCAGGACAACAGTGTTGCATAGAGCTATGACATAGTTCCTGGGGAAAGGGGTGGCTGCCATTTTTGCTGTTCCAGCTTTGGGCTTTGGAGAGTCCAAACCCATGGGGGCAGAAGGGATCCCCCAGCGCAGCACAGCTGCTCTACCAAAACACGGCCAGACTGCTTCTTTAAGCGAATCTCCGACCTATTCCTCTTCACTGGGTGGGAGCTCCCAATCCAGGCCTCCAGCCACCCCCCACTGATGTTTTCTGGCTGACAGAAATTTGAAAACCTCCGGCAAAGAGCTCCCAGAAGGAGGGGTGGGCCGCCGTCTTTGCTGTCTGGGTGACTTAGCTGTCCCAGCCTCATGCTTGGAGAGCCCAAGCCAACTAGGGGCAGAGGTGGTGCCCCAGCACAGTACAGCCGTTCTAAAAAATTTGGCCAAACTGCTTCTGTAAGCAGGTCCCCTATCTTGTTCCTCCTGACTGGGTGAGATCTCACAACTGGGGTTTCCAGGTACCTCCTACCTCTGTGTTCAGGCTGGCAACAGGTCCATACCTCCCTGGGATGGGGCTCCCACAGGAAGGGGTACACTGCCATCTTTGTTGCTTTGCAGTCTTCACTGGTGATACCTCCAGGTACTGAAAAGTCCAAGGCCACTAGGGACTGGAGCAGACCCCTAGCAAACCACAGCAGCACTACAGAAAAGTAGCCAGATTTTAAAAAGAAAAAAACAAAACAAAACAAAGGTCAGCAACCTCAAAAACTGAAGGTAGATAAGCCCACAAAGACGAGAAAGAATCAACACAAGAACACTGAAAACTCAAAAAGCCAGAGTGCCCTCTTTCCTCCAAATGACTGTGTCACCTCTCCAGCAAGGGTTCAGAACTGGGCTGAGGACAACATGGCTGAAATGACAGAAGTAGAATTCAGAATACAGATAAAAGCAAACTGTCTGAGCTAAAGGAGTACATTAAAACCCAAGCAAAGAATCTAAAAATCATGCTAAAATATTGCAGGAGCTGACAGACAAAACAGCCAGTAAAGAGTACTATAACCAACCTGACAGAGATGAAAAACACACTATAAGAATTTCATAATGGATTCACAAGTATTAATACCAGAATAGACCAGGTAGAGGAATCTCAGAGCTTAAAGACTGTGTTTCTGAAATAAGACAGATGGAGAAGAATAGAGAAAAAAGAATGAAAAGGAATGAACAAAACCTCCAAGAAATATGGAATTATGTAAAGAGACTGAATCTACCACTGACTGGTGTACCTGAAAGAGATGGGGAGAATGGAACCAATTTGGAAAACATAGTTTAGGATGTCATCCATGAGAATGTCCCCAACCTAGCTAGACAGGCCAACCTTCAAATTTAGGAAATGCAGAGAATCCCAGTAAGATACTCCATAAGAAGGACATCCCCAAGACACATAATCATCAGATTCTCCAAGGTCAAAATGAAAGAAAACATGTTAAAGGCCGCGAGAAAGAAAGGCCAGGTCACTTTCAAAGGGAAGACAATCAGATTAATAAAGGACCTATCAGCAGAAATCCCACAAGCCAGAAGAGATTGGGGGCCAATATTCAACATTCTCAAAGAAAAGAAATTCCAACCCAGAATTTCACATCCAGTCAAACTAAGCTTCAAGTAAAGGAGAAAAAGATTCTTTCAGACAAGCGAATGCTAAGGGAATTCATTACCACCAGACCTGCCTTACAAGACTCCTGATGGACACACTAAATATGGAAAAGAAAGACTATTACCAGCCACTACAAAAATACACTGAAGTACACAGACCAGTGACACAATAAAGCAACCACATAAACATGTCTGCAAAATAATCAGCTAACATCATGATGACAGGATCAGATCCACACATATCAATACTAACCTTAAATGTAAATGGGTTAAGTGACCCAATTAAAAGACAGAATGGCAAGCTGGAAAAAGAGTCAAAATCCATTGATGTGCTGTATTCAAGAGACCTACTTCACACACAAAGACACATATAGACTCAAAATAAAAGGATGCAGGAAAATCTATCAAGCAAGTGGAACGCAGAAAAAAAAAAAAGAAAAAAAAAGGAAAGGTTGCAATCCTAGTTTCTGCCAAAACAGACTTTAAACCAACAAAGATTACAAAAGACAAAGGGTATTACATAATAGTAAAGGGTCTGAGTCAACAAGATCTAACTATCCTAATATGTATGTACCCAACACAGGAGCATCCAGATTCATAAAGCAAGTTCTTAGAGACCCTCAAAGAAACTTAAGACTCCCACACAATAATAGTGGGAGATTTTAACACCCCACTGACAATGTTAGACAGATCATTGAGACAGAAAATTAACAAAGATATTCAGGACCTGAACTCAGCACTGGATCAAATATATGTGCAACACTGGATCACAGAATATACATTCTTCTCATTGCCACAAAGCATGTACTCTTAAAATTGATCACATAATTGGAAGTAAAACAGTCTTCAGCAAAAGCAAAAGAACTGAAATAGTAACAGTCTCTTGGACCACACAGCACAATCAAATTAGAACTCAAGACTAAGAAATTCACTCAAAACCATACAATTGTATGGAAATTGAATAACCTGTTCCTGAATGACTTTGGAGTAAATAATGAAATTAAGGCAGAAATCAAGAAGTTATCTGAAACTAATGACAGCAAAGATACAACGTACCAGAGTCTCAAATAATGAAATTCAGGCAGAAATCAAGTTCTTTGAAACTAATGAAAGCAAAGATACAATGTAACAGAGTCTCCAGGACACTGCTAAGGCAGTGTTAAGAGGGAAATTTATAGCACTAAATGCCCATATCAAAAAGGTAGAAAGATCTCAAGTTAACAACTTAACATCACAAGTAAAAGAACTGAAGAACCAAGAGCAAACAAATCCCAAAGCTAGCAGAAGACAAGAAATAACAAAAATCAGAGCTGCACTGAGGGAGACTGTGACATGAAAAACCATTGAAAAAATCAATGAATCCAGGAGCTTGCTTTTGAAAAAAAAATAATAAAATATATAGACAACTAGCTAAACTAATAAGAAAAGAGAAGATTCAAACACACACAATCAGATATAAGGGGAGCATTACCGCTGACCTCACAGAAATACAAACAACCATCAGAGACTATTATAAACACATCTATCCTTATAAACTAGAAAATCTAGAACAAATGGACAAATTCCTGGACACATACAACCTCTGAATACTCAACTAGGAAGAAACTGAATCCCTGAGCAAACCAATAACGAGTTCTGAAATTGTACAAAGAAGAGCTGTGACCATCCCTATGAGAACTATTCCAAAAAATTGAAAAGGTCAAACAAACACAGTCAGAAATGATAAGGAGGACATTACCACTGACCTCACAGAAATATAAACAACCATCAGAGAATATTATAAACACCTCTATGCTTATAAACCAGAAAATCTTGAAGAAACTGATAAATTCCTGGACACATACACCCTCCAAAGACTGAACTAGGAAGAAACTGAATCCCTGAATAGACCAATAATGAGTTCTGAAATTGTACAAAGAATAGCTGCTACCATTCCTACTGGAAATATTCCAAAAAACTGAAAAGGAGGGACTTCTCCCTAATTCATTCTATGAGGCCAGCATCATTCTGCTACCAAAACCCAGCAGAAAAACAACAGAAAAGGAATTCAGGCCAATATCCTTCATGAACATTGACACAAAAATCCTCAACAAAATATTGGCAAACCAAATCCAGCAGCACATCAAAAAGCTTATCTATCACCATCAAGTGGGCTTCATCCCTGGGATGCAAGGTTGGTTCAACATACACAAATCAGTAAGTGTGATTCATCACATAAACAGAACTAAACACAAACTAAAGACAATAACCACGATTATCTCAATAGATGCAGAAAAAGCTTTCAATAAAATTCAACATCCATTCATGTTTAAAACTCTCAATAAACCAGGTATTGAAGGAACATACCTCAAAATAATAAAAGCCATATATGACAAATCCACAGCCAACATCATACAGAATGAGCAAAAGATGAAAGCATTCCCCTTGAAAACCAGCACAAGACAAGGATGCCGTCTTGCTACTCCTATTCAACATAGTATTCAAAGTTCTGGGGTGGTGGCTCACGCCTGTAATCCCAGCACTTTGGGAGGCCAAGGTGGGCGTATCATGAGGTCAGGAGATCAAGACCATCCTGGCTAACACGGATAAACCCTGTCTCTACTAAAAATACAAAAAGTTGGTCAGGCGTGGTGGTGGGGACCTGTAGTCCCAGCTACTTGGGAGGCTGAGGCAGGAGAATGGCATGAACCTGGGAGGTGGAGCTTGCAGTGAGCCAAGATTGTGCCACTGCACTCCAGCCTGGGTGACAGAGTGAGACTCTGTCTCAAAAAAAAATAAAAAATAAAAAATAAAATAAAATAAATCTGGCCAGGGCAATTAGGTAAGAGAAAGAAATAAAATGCCTTCAAATAGGAAAAGAGGAAGTCAAACTACCCTTGTTTTTAGATGATAGGCTGCTATATCTAGAAAACTCCACTGTTTCAGCCCCAAAGCTTCTCAAACTGACAAACAACTTCAGCAAATCTCAGAATACAAAATCAATATGCAAAAATCACTAGCCTAAAATCAAATTCCTATATACCAACAAAGGTCAGGCCAAGAGCCAAATCACAAATGAACTCCCATGCACAACTGCCACAAAAATAATAAAATAGCTAAAAATACAGCTAACTAGGGAGGTAAAAGATCTCTACAAGGAGAACTACAAACCACTGCTCAAAAAAATCAGAGATGATACAAACTGAAAAACATTCCATGGTCATAGATAGGAAGAATCAATATTGTAAAAATGGCCATACTGCCCAAAGCAATTTATAGATTCAAGGCTATTCCCATTAAACTACCATTGACATTCTTCACAGAACTAGAAGAAACTATTTTAAAATTCATATGGAACCAAAGAAGAGCCTGAATAGCCAAGGCAATCCTAAGCAAAAAGAACAAAGCAGGAGGCATCATGCTACCCAACTTCAAACTATACTACAGGGCTATGGTAACCAAAACAGCATGGTACTGGTATAAGAACAGACACATAGACCAATGGAACATAACAGAGAACACAGAAATAAGACTACACACCTACAACTATCCAATCTTTGACAAACCTGACAAAAATAAGCAATAGGGAAAGGATTCCCTATTCAATAAATGGTGCTGTGATAACTGGCTAACCATATGCAGAAGATTGAAACTGGACCCCTTCCTTACATCATATACAAAAATTAACTCAAGATGGATTAAAGACTTAAATGTAGAACAAAAAACTACAAAAACCCTGGAAGACAACCTATCATTCAGGGCATAAACATGGGCAAAGATTTCATAATGAAGACACCAAAAGTAACTGCAACAAAAGCAAAAGTTGACAAGTGGGATCTAATTAAAGAGCATCTGTAGAGCAAAAGAAACTACCAGCAGAATAAACAGACAACCTACAGAATGGGAGAAAAATTTTGCAAACTATGCATCTGACAAAGGTCTAATATCCAGCATCTATAAGGAACTTAAACAAATTTACGAGAAACAAATGCTCCATTAAAAAGTGGGCAAAGCACATGAACAAATTTCAAAACAAGACATACATGCTGCCAATAATGTAATGAAAAAAAGCTCAACACCACTGATCATTAGAAAAATGCAAATCAAAAACACAATGTGATACCATCTCATACCAGTCAGAATGGCTATTAAAAAGTAAAAAAAAATAATAGGTGCTGGTGAGGTTGTGGAGAAAAAGAAACATTATATAGTGTTGGTAGGGGTGTAAATTATTTCAGCCACCATGGAAAACAGTGTGGCAATTCCTCAAAGACCTAAAGATAGAAATATCATTCAACCCAGCAATCCCATCACTGGGTATATACCCAAAGGAATATAAATAGTTCTACAAAAAAGACACATGCATGCATATGTTATCGCAGCACTATTCACAATAACAAAGACATGGAATCAAACTAAATGTCCATCAATGATAGACTGGATAAACAAAATGTGGCACATACACACCATGGAATACTATGCAGTCATAAAAAAGAACAAGATCATGTCCTTTGCAAGGATATGGTTGGAGCTGGAGACCCTTATCCTTAGCAAACTAACATGGGAACAGAATACCAAATGCCACATGTTGTCACTTATAAGTGGGAGCTAAATGATGAGAATATATGGACACACCGAGGGAAACAACACACACTGGGGCCTTTTGGAGGGTGGAGGGTAGAAGGGGAGAGAGGATCAAGAAAAACAACTAATGGGTACTAGGCTTGATTCCTGGATGGTGAAATATAATCTGTACAACAAACCCCATGACACAAGTTTCCTGATGCAACAAACCTGCACTTGCACCCCTGAAGTTAAAATAAAATTTTAAAAGACTAAATTTTTTTTTAAAAAAGAAACAAATATTGGCTCTCTGACAGCCACTCTCATTATTCATGGGCAATCTAACTCACCTCTCCCATGTCTCTCCCTTGCTTTCCTCCTATTCCTCTGACTTAAAAGAGACCACACTAGTTCAGATCTGAGGACAGAGAGGACCTGACTTGAAACTGAAGTAGTGAGAGAGGACAGGATGGGAAGAATACAAAAGATGTTTAGGAAGCAAGCAAAGACGCTTAATCTACCTGGGCTAGATGAATTAGCCCTAGCTCTTTATCAGAAGCAGCTAGCAAGCTTTTAAAAATTACTAATTCCCTAGGGCTTACCCAAAGCCAAGTAAGTCAGAATCTTGAGACAGGAGAGTCATTTGAATTTTCTCAAAGCTCCCCCAAAAGATGCTGAGACAGAGTGAGTGCTGAAATCACAGTTGTGGGGTATGAATCTAACTTCCAAATAATAATGCTTCACATATTAGTTGGTGCAAAAGTAATTGCAGTTTTTGCCATTGAAAGGAATGGCTCTGGACACAAGTAAATCATTTTCCAAACTACTTATTACTATTACTTTTTTTTTAATACTATTTTTAATCAAAGTAACCCATGAAAATTATTTTTAAACTCAAAGTATACTACTAGGTTTAACATGAGAAACAGCAGGCCAGGTACAGGGGCTCACACCTGTAATCCCAGTACTTTGGGAGGTCGAGGTGGGATGACTGTCTGGCCCAGAGGTTTGAGACCAGCCTGGACAACATGGTGAAACCCTGTCTCTACAAAAATTTAAAACACTAGCCGGGTGCGGTGGATTGCATCTGTGGTTCCAGCTACTTGGGAGGCTGAGGTGGGGGTATTGCTTGAGCCTGGGAAGTCAAGGCTGCTGTGAGCTGTAATCACATCACTGCACTCCAGCCTGGGCAACAGAGCAAGACCCTGTCTCAAAAAAAAAAAAAAAAAAGGAAAGAGAAACAGCAATACCCTGCCTCACCTCTCCAGTCACTCCCAAAGGCAAACTACTTAAAATTTTAGCTATTTCTTCTGATATTTAATTGCATATTCCTAAATGTTTAAACTGCTGTCTTGATTTATTAATTTTAGACATTTATTGATATAATTATGGCTGTTCCATTGTACACTAACTTATTTTTTTCCCATCTCATGATACCGTATAGTTATGCCAATGTTTTTTCCCAGCCTACCTTGCAGTCAGGTGTGGCCAGGGTCAACATTTTGTCTGTGTCTTTTGGTACAGCTACACCAATTGTTATTAAAATACTTCCAAACTAGCTGGAAAATAGCTGCCAACCAAGCCTTTCCATTTACCAGATTTTAAAAATCAATAATTCAACCCAAATGCTACTTCCTGGGGAACTAGAATCCCCTTCTGAAGAATATTTTACACTTGGCCAAATGTATCGCATCATTTATCAGTTTTGTATTTGTTTTTGTTGAGTAATCCTTCCCCCTATTCTGATCTGGACTGGCTTCTCGATAGGCCTGCTGCACTAATATCATCTGAGGTTTCTCTTCACCGTCATCCCAGAATTTTCTTTTGTTTTTCTCCTGTGTTTGACTACCTGTTTCTGGAATTCCATATATTACTGTTTCTTGGTTTATACCCACATTTTTATAAAACATGCCATCCATTAGCTTACTGTGAAATGATGCAGAGAATAAATTTTTGAGATCTTTCATGCCCTCAACATGTCTTTATTCTATCTCCCACTTGTCTGTCTTTGAAATTCCAGATTGAAAATCATGTCCCTCAGAATTCTGAAGGAATTCATTCATAGTCCTTAGATTCCAGTGTTGCCATTAAGAAATCTAGTGCCATTCAACCTCTAAATCTTTTTGCATGTGACCTCTTCTTTTTCTTTTCTTTTCTTTCTTTCTTTTTTTTTTTTAAGACATGGTTTCCCCCTGTTACCCAGGTTGGAGTGCAGTGGTGTGGTATGACCACGGCTCACTGTAACCTTTGCCTCCCGGGCTTAGGCCATCCTTCTACCTCAGCTCCAAGCAGCTGAGACTACAGGCATGCACACCACGCCCAGCTAACTTTTTTGTATTTTTTGTAGAGACGGGGTTTTGCCATGTTGTCCACACTGGTCTTGAACTCCTAGACTCAAGAGATCCATTCACCTCAGCCTTCCAAAGTGCTAGGATTACAGGCATGATCCACCACACCCAGCTATGACCTGTTTGTCTTCAGGAATTTAAGATATTCTCATTTTCCTTAGTATTTTCAAATTTTACAATGATTTGTTTTGTAACCTGCATATCTTTTGTGGGCTTTTTTTCATTTATTCTACTGGCTAATCTACAAATGCATGTCTTCCTGTTCTGGGAAATTTTTGCATTACTTTTTTGGTAATTTTTTCTCCCTTACCTTTCCCTGTAATCTCTTTCTGGAACTCTTATTAGTATGATATTATACCTGCTGAACCAGTCCTCTAATTCTATTTTTCCTTTCCTATTTTCCATCTTTTTGCTTTTAATTTCTATTTTATATTCTGGTCCACCCAATGAAAGTTTTTGCCATTTAATTTTTAAAATCTAAGATTCATTATTCTCTGATTATTACTTTTTCACAGTCCCCATTTTTATTTTATAGAAATAATGCATTCTCTCTTAACATATTAATTATACGTGTTACGGCCTTGATTATTTTCATTTCCATTTCCTTGCATTTCTGCTTTCCCTGTGATTTTTTTGTTGTTGTTCATTTGTTTTGGGTTTTGCCTTTTTTACTGAAGGCCTTCTTCAAATGTCTCATATTCATTTACATTTAAGAACAAAGCATCAAAAAACTGACTGCAAGTTCCATGTTCACAGGGGTAGGCGGAAGAGGGAGGAGGGTTATAGGGTTGTTGAATGATGGGCTCACAGTAGAAAGAATGGGTGTTAAGCCATTTTTTTCACCGTTAGACCTCAAATGTCAGTTTCTGTAAGTCCTTCTAAGGCTGCTTATTTTACCCAGAGAAGAGACCTCCAGTCCTGACTGAATTACCTATCCTAGGATAGGGCTTGGGGAAGAGTATGGAGTTTCACTGTTTAGTGAGCCGAATTTCATTAAATTCCTTTTTCAGTTGATCGTTTTACCTTTCTCCTCTTTTTTGTCTGGCATCCTAAATGCAGAACCTCTATTTTACTTTAATTTCTTCCGAAAAAACATGCCCCGTCTCTGTCAAAGACTTAATCTTGCTGTATGACATAGGAGAAGTGAAGTGAGGGTCTAGTTCCCTTACAGATTTTCCACCTATCCCTCATTTTCAGGCTTATGTCCCACTCCAAAGCCTCTAATTCCAGAAACTTAAACCGGAAACTTTCTGGAATTATAGGGGATATAGTGGCTGTTTCTTCCCAGCATCTCCTCTCAACCTCAGTTAAAGGCACTTAGGTATCAACTTCCTCCGTTATACTAAGGCAGTTGCCACAGGTCTATTTGCTTTTAATCTTCCAAAAATTTGCTGATACCTCTTCTCTACTGTTGCCTCTTCTCATATTTACCATGACTGTAATCGTGTTGCAGGAGAGACTGACAGTAAACACATGGGTTCCATCTACCAAGTTCTAATCTGAAGTCTCATTAACTAAATCTCAAAACCACAGAGACTGCCACCAAAGATGAATCCTTATCAATTTCTTTTAACAGCCATAATTTTTCTGTATTTTACAGACATGCCTGATTAGATACTTTCCCAATTATTTTAATGTTTATTACTCTTTATTTTTTAATCATTAAAAATATTCAAGAGAATCCTTCTAGATGCCACAAGACTTGTAATCTATTTTTAATCTATTAATTCATTAAGTTAGTCTTAAAGCATGATAGGATTTATTACAGTAGATTATAATCAAACAAATAAAAACACTTTTTTTTTTTTTGAGACAGTCTCATTCTGTTGCCTATGCTGCAGTACAGTGGCGTGATCTCAGCTCACTACAATGTCTACCTCCTGGGTTCAAGTGATTCTCATGTTTCAGCCTCCCCAGTAGCTGAGATACAGGCATGTACCACCACACCTGTCTAATTTATTTATTTTTAATAAAGACGGGGTTTCAACATGTTGGCCAGGCTGGTCTCCGCCTCCTGGCCTCAAGTGATCCATCCACCTCAGCTTCCCAAAGTGATGGGATTACAGGCATGAGCCACCATGCCCAGTCTAAAAATATAGATTTTTTTTTAATGCAGTGAAGGTTTTTCACTGAATCCTTCATGCCACTTCATATCTAACCCACAGTGGCCTAAGTTGAAAGGTATTTACCTTGATAACTATCAAGTATTTTCCAAGACCTTTGCTGCCCAAAATCATCATCAACACTGGAGTCTTAGCTGTTTTACTTCTAAAGACAGGCAAAGGAAGGAAGACCAGAACTTTTAACAAATAATCAAGCATAAGGACTTTTCTCACATATGAGTATTACAATTTCTTTTACTTCCGTCCAAAGGACACAAATCTGAAGATGCTTAGTCTGAAGAATGTAATCTTTAAGGCTGAAAACCTAGCACTTGTCCTAAATACTAAATTCACAGTTTTAGAAATAAGAAATAAGTTACAAGATTAACTACAGAATAAAACATTAATATTACACTTTTGATCTTGTTCCACTTGAAAGAAGTGCATATTTTGGACTTGCCAAACCTTATAATTGCCTCCTGCTACGACTCATGACTTCCGTGGAAAAAAAAAAAGCCAACCATCTAGCAGAAGAATAAAAGATGCCCATGAGGAAAAACAAATTAAATTGGTCTGTTTCTTGAGCTGGGTGGTAGTTACATGGATGTTCACTTTTTAAAATTTATTAAACTGTGTATTTACATTTCAAAAATTTTCTGTATATGTGTTATATTTTACAATACAAAAACTTTTTTTAAGGTTAAAGGAAATAAATTACGAAGGCAGAAATTTCATTTGTCATGAAACACACTGCCTTAATCTCACTTGGCCAGAATTATTATACACTATGACAGGGATAACAAGAGAAAAGTTGTCATAATTTACTTTAAAGGCCTAAACCAGTCCCCCACCAAATTTCAATAGTAATCTTTGTTGTTTTATTCAACACACTTTAAAACTTAAGTTCTTGGCCAGGCGTGGTGGCTCACACCTGTAATATCAGCACTTTGGGAGGCCGAGGCGGGCAAATCACGAGGTCAGGAGATTGAGACCATCCTGGCTAACAGGGTGAAACCCTGTCTCTACAAAAAATACAAAAAATTAGCTGGGTGTGGTGGTGGGCGCCTATAGTCCCAGCTACTCGGGAGGCTGAGGCAGGAGAATGGCGTGAACCGGGAGGCGGAGCTTGAAGTGAGCGGAGATCGCACCACTGCACTCCAGCCTGGGCGACAGTGAGACTCCATCTCAAAAATAATAATAATAATAATAATAATAATTTAGCTCTTAAACATCACAGTGTGTGTTGCATCCCATATGGTAATAGTGATAACTTACATTTGCATAACACTATTTACTTGCAAGGAGTTTTCGCATTGAATACCTCGGAGATAGACCAGATATAATTTTTTCCTACACTACAGATGAGGAAACTTATGCACTTATTATTGATTAGCAACATCACAAATAGTGACAGAATCAGGATTAATTCCAACTTCCATACATCTAATGAAGGGTTCCTTTAACATTTTATGAGGAGAAAGAACTTTCTACTTTTCAAAGTTCTGAGTTTAAAAACAGGATCTCAAAGCTGGTAGTCCCTGTCATGGCATTTGTGAGTTTCCTGACATTCCCAGTGAGGAAAGAGAAATCCACTAAATATGGCTGTGAAAACAATAAACTAAGGACCTATGCGCAAATCTTTTTCAGTCATTTAATTCACTTCTAGTTGACATAACTATGTGTCTGCTGCCACAAAGGTTAGTTTAACTTGGGTGCAAACATAAAAGTTATGAGTATTCAATAACCTAAGTTCAAGGGTAACCAACACCTTTTTGCCATTGAGGAAGTGTATAAAGGAGAGATATGATCCATCCATTCCTGGCTTCTCATCCAAAACCATACTATTCCCCATAGACAAGGAGTAATTTATTTGGTTGGTGTACGACAGTCATGTGTCTACTTCTCAGTATGGTAAGGAAGTGTTCTAAGATTTTATTCAGTGGATACTTTAATTACTTCTTCTGCCCTAGAGGGGTTTTTTTTTTTTTCTTTCTGAAGCAGAGTTTCATTCTGTGGCCCAGGCTGGAGTGCAGTGGCACAATCCCGGTTTACTACAATCTCCGCCTCCGAGGTTTAAACGATTCTTCTGCTTCATCCTCCTGAGTAGCTGAGATTACAGGCACATACCACCACGCCCAGCTAATTTCTGTATTTTTAATAGGGTTTCATCATGTTTGCCAGGCTGGTTTCAAACTCCTGACCTCAAGTAATCTGCCTACCTCCACCTCCCAAAGTGCTGGGATTACAGGCGTGAGCCACCGTGCCCGGCCCTATAGGGCAATATTAACTGAGATTCAGAGATCCCAGTTCTTTTGAGAGCTAGCTCTGCCACACATGTCTGTAATCCTGAGCAAATCACATATATCTAAGAATGTTTAAAGAATTTTAAAGCTTCCTTATCTTTAAAATAAAGGAAAGTACCTTATCTTTAAGGTACTTTCCATCTCTATGGACTAAATGATCAGAAAGGCTTTAGGAGGTATATTCCATAGTTTTAAAGACAGACTGACACTAATATGAAATCATGTTGATACTCTGGCCTCATAGTTCCTGAAGACCAATGATCTTCTACCTCCACTGGCCTGTGTCACTTAACATCCTCAAGCTCAGCCACACTTTGAATTTTTGTCATTACTTAGAACTGATCCCTCCACAATAACCCTGAAAGTTCTTCATGCCCTTCACCACTACCTTCAGATCCTCCCTCCACATTCCAATTTTGCCCTTTCCTTCACTGTTGCTGAATCAGCCATTACACACTCATATCCCTTGCTATTCTCCCAACCCATCGACACTCTAGTGTCACTTGCCTTCCTACTCAACCAAGGGCCCATATGGAGTTGGCAGTTTCAGTGATACTCACAGCATCTCTACTTCCAATTTTCTGAGCATTGCTGGAGAAAGTCATGAAATACAGGAGTGATTCATCCTATCACCAGGCTAAGGCCTTCCAGCAACTTGTCAAGCCCTCATCACCTTTGGCTCCCCACTGCGCAGACCCAAAGTTTTCCAAACCTTTTCAACTCCTCCACTTCAACTTTACGCTTCACTCCCCACTTACTTTTGGCAAATCAATAAAAAAGAATCAACCCATTTCAAATGCAGCCACCTCCCAGCCATCAACTTTCCTCCTCAGAACTCAAAATTTCCTTTTGCTTTCATCTAACTTCTTTCTTCCTCCATGCCACATCTACATTTTGTATTCTTCTACATTCTACGGATTTGGACAAATGTATAATATCATGTATACACCGTTGTATCACAGAGTAGTTTCACTACCCTAAAAATCGTCTGTGCTCTGCCTGTTCATCCCTCCTCCAACCTAACCCCTGGCAACCACTGATCTTTTTACTGTCTCTATGATTTTGCTTGCCCAGAATGTTGTGTACTTGGAATCATACAGTATGAAGCTTTTTCAGATTGGCTTCTTTGACTTAGGAATATGTATTTAAGCTTCCTCCATGTCTTTTCATGGCTTGATAGCTATTTATTTTTAGCACTAATATTCCATTACCTGGATGTACCACAGTTTATCCTGAATGATACTGCTTCCAAGTTTTGGCAATTATGAAGAAAGCTACTATAAACATCAGTGTGCAGGTTTTTGTGTGGCCACAAGTTTTCAACTCCTTTGGGTAAATACCAAAGAACACAACTGCTGGATTGTGCAGTAAGAATATGTTTTGTTTTGTAAGAAACCACCAAGCTGTCTTCCAAAGTAGCTGTACTGTTTGACATTCCCACTAGTAATAAATGAGACTTCCTGTTGCTCCACATCCTTGTCAGCATTTGCTGTTGTCAGAGTTCTGAATTTTGGCCATTTCAATTGTGTACAGTGGTATATACCATTGTTGTTTTGATTTGCATTTTCCTGATGACATATGATGTGCAGTATCTTTTCATATGCTTATTTACCAACTGTGTATCTTCTGGTGAGGTGTCTGTTAAGGTCTTTGGCCCATTTTTTAAATGGGTTGCATATTGCTCAGTTTTAAGAGTTCTTTGTATATTTTAGATAACAGACTTTTATTTGATATGTCTTTTGCAAATATTTTCTCCCAGTCTGTGGCTCATCTTTTTATTCTCTTGATAATGTCTTCTGCAGAGCAGAAATTTTTAAATTTTTATGAAGTCCAGCTTATCAATTCTTTCATGGCTGTGCCTATGATGTCATATCTAAAAAGTCATCACCAAACCCAAGGTCATCCAGATTTTCTCCCATGTTATCTTCTAGGGGATTTACAGTTTTACATTCAGGTCTGTGATCCATTTTGAATTAATTTTTGTAACAAGGGTGAAGTCTGTGTCTAGATTAACTTTGTTTTTGTTTTTGTTTTGCATATAGATGTCCAGTTGTTTCAGCCCCATTTGCTGAAAAGACTGTCTTTTCTCCACTGTATTACCTTTGCCCCTTTGTGAAAGATCACTTGACTGTATTTATTTGGGTCTATTTATGGGCTCTCTATTCTGTTCCATGATCCATTTGTTTAATTTTTTGCCAGTACTACTGTCTTGATTACTAAAGGTTTATAGTAAGCCTTGAAGCTAGGTAGTGTCAGTCCTTCAACTTTATTCTTCTCCTTCAATATTGTGCGATTTTAGGTCTTTAGCCTCTGCATATAAACTTTAGAGTCAGTTTGTCAATATCTACAAAGTAACTTGCTGGGATTTTGATTGAGATTACATTAAATATACGAATACAGTTGAGAAGTCCTGACAATATTGAGTCTTTCTACCCATGAACATGGAATATATTTCCACTTACTTAATTCTTCCTTATCAAAATTTGATAGTTTTCCTCACATAGATTTTATACATATATTTTTAGATGTATATCTAACTATTCCATTTTGTCTGAGGTGCTAAGGTAAATGGGATTGTTTTTAATTTTAAATTCCACTTGTTAATTCCTGGTATATAGAAAAGTGAAGAACTTTCATATATTAGCCTTGTCTCTTACAACACTGCTGTAATTGCTTATTAGTTCCAGGAGGTTTTTGTTGTTGTTGTTGAGTCTTTCAGTTTTCTACATAAACAATTATGTCATCTTCAAACAAAGGTTTATTTCTCCCTTTCCAATCAGCCTATCGTTTATTTCTTTATTTTTTGCCATATTTTCCCACAAGCAACTTCTTTATGTGCATCATGATTAGGGTAATCAATTCAATTATTCAAAAATAGGCTCTCTATTAAGATTAAAAGTGGGCATTATTATCCACTTTTATCCTGTATCCCGTATCCAGATATTACACTGTAATTAAACTGGTGTGAACTGGCACTGCCCTGGGCAATTGCATGTATGGTTACCCTATCCTATCTCTCCTACTTGAGGAGAGCCTAGTGTATTAATTGCCCTCCTATGTCCTCCCCCGATCTGCATTCCTTTCCTCTCCACTTGCAACCACTCTACGCACAACACACAAATGTTCTCAAACCTTCCTTATGGTATTTTGTTTGTTTGTTTGTTTGTTGTTTTTTGAGACGGAGTCTCTCACTGTCACCCAGGCTGGAGTCCAATGGTGCAATCTCGGCTCACTGCAACCTCAGCCTCCTGGGTTCACGTGATTCTCCTGCCTCAGCGTCCCTAGTAGCTGGGATTACAGGCGCACACCACCACATTTGGCTAAGTTTTCGTATTTTTAGTACAGACGGGGTTTCACTATGTTGGCCAGACTGGTCTGGAACTCCTGACCTCATGATCTGCCCGCCTCGGCATCCCAAAGTGCTGGGATTACAAGTGTGAGCCACCGTGCCCGGTGGTTATTAAGAAAGTTTCATTGACACTTTTGTTTGCCTCAAGTCATTGCCTCCTCCCTACCCCCAGCCTCTGATTTTCACAGCCCAGTCACAATTTACATTTGCTTTCCCCGTTTCCTTCCCAAGTCAGCATCCTTCAGGTAACTAGCTGACTTGTCCCCAGTAACCACCACTGCCCAACTGATTCTGTTCCTTGAAGGCTATTGACAATGGTCTCACTGACAAATCTCATGCCCTTTTCCCAGTCTTCAACTCAGCCCATCCTCTACCCTATCAGTCTCCTCTGAAATTTCCTTCCTCATCTTTCTTTGCCCTATCTTGTCCTCATCCTCCTCCTGCTTCTTTCTTCTCAGCATCCTGTCTACCTCTTCCTGTCTACCTCAAGCCCATGAATACTGGCATTTACAAGGCTCTATCCTAGACTTCTATTCTGCTCACCACACTCTGAACTGTTCTGACAGGTTCACCATCACCTCCATAAGGATGCCCCAAATCTTTCTCTATTTTTAATGGCTCTCATCCATCTGGATGGTCCATAGGCACATACAAGTTAACAAATCCAAATCCAAACCAATAATCACCTCCATTAATTAGACAAATATTTATTGATTGCACACTACTTGCAGGTGCTTAACTAGTGTCCCTTCCTATTTCAATCCTTGCCAACATCAACTTAAGTGACTCAGCTTCTGTCTTTGATTTCTTCCTCAATTCCTACATCCAACTGCCAACAAGTTCTGTTTCATTTACTTCTACAGTATCTTGCCCAACTCATCTGCCTCTAACTTAGGTTCTAATTTAGGTTCTCATCACTTCTCTTCTGGAGAATATTTCAACAGCTACTTAAATGGACTACCTGTGGCTCCTGCAATGAAGATTAATCTCTTAAAGCATAGCCTTGATCACATCATTCCCCCATTTAAAATATTTCTGATACTTATCTACTGCCTACTAAACAGTCTCCTTAGCCTGGCATTCAAGATGCTTCACAATATAGTCCTAATTTCCCCTCCCCATGCAGCATTCTCTCCCATTATACTGCCTCTAGGCTCCTCAACCTCTAGTTTAACCACATTCTTCTCCAACCCTGGATATGCTCATATATTCTTACCTTCAAGTCTTAGCACAGACTGGTCTCTACATCTCTGCCGGTTGAAGTCATCTCAATTTTTTAAGGCCTTGTTCAAAATTCCCTAATTAAGTCTTACCCAATTTTTTTTTTTTTTTCTGGCTAGAAAGTCTTTTCCTCCTCTGAATTCACAAAGTATTTTCTCTATGCCTCTCTAACAGTTCTCCCATGTAAAACAGCCTTTAGTTATCTGTCTTATGTGTGCTACATGACTCTTAAGCCTCTTAAAGAAAGAGTATCTATGTCTAATTAACCAGTATGCTCCTTATATTGCTTTATATATAAAATAAGCTGGATGAGAGGTTGAAATATTCAAATTAACTTCATATCCATCATATAGCATATAAAATAATGAAAATGTACTTATTATAAAAGTTAATTTAGACAAATTTTTAAGAAGGTCTAGAAACTAATTATTTTTGTAGTTCTTGTTGGATCAAGAATATATGAATTACCTTAAACTAAAATTGCAGAACTGTATATTTCTTTATTGGTTCCTGAAACCACAGAGCTGGACAAGATCTTAGAGATCAGTAATTCCCCTCCCCTATCCTGACCACCAATTCTCTGATTGAAAAAACTGAAACTTCTGAGGGATTAAGCTGCCCCCTTGGTCACACAAGTCTGTAGTCATAACTATAGCAGTTACCATTTATTAAGAGCCTTTTATACACCACACACATTATAAATATACATTATCTCAGTCTCACATAATCCTTCAAGGTAGATGGCATTATCCCCACTTTAGAGATAACAGAATGCTCCAAAAAGTTAAGTAACTTGCTGTGGAAAGCTCTGCTTATTAGGGGCAGAGCTGTGTTTTAGCCCCAAATCTGACTGGCTGCGACAGAGGCAAGACCTATCAGATGTCCCGACTCTTGTCTCCTACTGTTCCTCCAGTAATTATACCAAGTAAGCGAATGTGCACACTTACAAGTTTTAAGCTTTAAAAAAAACTGGAGGCATAAAGATTAAACAGTTTCATTATTGTAAAAGTTCTAAGGTTAATTCTAAGGTTATTTACTGCCAACATCTAATCCTCTTGTCAGAAAACTTCTTCAATGTGGAAAGGAGATATGTTTTCCTGCTTTTTCACTTCCTAAATATATTTTCAACTTAAAACCCATTTATCCAACTGCTTTCAATAAGCATTTGTTGAGCCCCTAGATGTTCCAGGCACATGGGAGGATACAAAGGTGAATAAGACATTATTTTTTCCTGAGAGTTCAGAAGCAAAAGGCAGACAATCAACTAACGATAGAAACCAGTCTTCTCCACCTACAGCGGCTCTGGCTAATTCAGGAACTTCCAACCACTTAAGCTCTTTATGGTACCCTGTACCTTAGGCAAGCCATCTCACCATGCCTTAGTTTCTTTAGTAAAGGGATTGATTAAAAAGGAATGAACTGCGCCAAGTAATTTCAAGGTCTCCTTTAGCTTTAAAATTCTATCGTCTCTGAGCTTACTCTTGAGATTATGCTTCTGCAAGTGATCCCAGCTACTATTATGGAAAGTGAACTGCTAGAAGCCCATTCTTCTTCAGCAGTAACTTCAGAAGTATCAAGTTCTGAAAATATTGCTACAAGACTGGGACTAATTAACATGCCTCCAAAGTTTATTTATAATATAAATTTTATCAAAGTTTATCCTCTAAAGGGATATTAAACATGACATTCAAATCCTCCTTACATTATATCACTGACTTATTATAGCTGTAATTCTTTAGAATCCATTTAAGATGTTTAAAATACAATTTTAAATAACTCCTTTTATCTACTCTTCTGTGGCATTACCGACATGAACAACAACAAATCAGAGTTAAGGCCTCTGCAGCATAAATCCTGTTTTCATTTGATTAAATTAATACTTCATATTGGATCACTTGAGCCTGGGAGGTTGAGGCTATGATTGTGCCACTGCACTCCAGCTTGGGCAACAGAGTGAGATTCTGTCTCAAACAAAAAACCTTCATATTAAGTGGTATCTATTATGAACCTTCCCAAACTGCAGCTAAACTTCAGGCTGTTTTCCAGGCAATGGGGAGGGAAGATATGGAAATATTAGTATTCCAAATGAGTGGAAACATAGGACTGTGGGATTTGACTTTGCTGATTCCATTTTAATATCCTGCACTTTTTCTTCAAGTAGCACAGACAATATTTTTAATCATCCAGAAGTTACATAGTAACATACTTTCTCTTGACAGGGCTCCACATGCTTTATCTTTCTTCTTACTAAGTGTCTTAGGATATGATGCTTAAACCCTTCTTGCTCTGTAGGTTAACATCACAGAGGAGAAAATCAATCAAAAGAAAACCAGGAGGAAAAAAGAAGAAAATTAGAACTGCACCAATTTGGTGACTTTCCCCCCCCCCCCCCCCCCCCAAAAAAAAGGGAAAAAAAAAGCACTGAATGTCAATTGTCAAAAACAGTCCTACCAAGAAACCTGGAAAAGAGTTTATTCATTCACGAGTCAACAGATATTAAGTGTTTCATGTATGCCAGGCACTGTTCTAGGTGCTAGGGTTTAGCAGTGAAGCTCCCCTGCCGCCGTGGAGCTTACATTCCAATAAGAAGAGATCAGACTTAAAGAACTCCTAAACAAAGTAAGATCAGATAGCGATTTAGCGCTGTGAAGAAAATAAAACTACCATGGGTGGCTCCTTGCGGGGAGGGGAGAGGAGATAATGAAGGCGATCAAGAGGCCCTAGCTGACTAGACGCCGTTTGAGGTGAGTCTTAAATGATGAGAAAACTTTATTCAGTCTTACTAATGTGAGGTGGGAATGAGTCAAGTTAATCTTCGAGAGTGATCACAGTGGGAAAAATCCTGTATCCATTAATGGCAAACGAGGTTCCTTTTAGGATCTGGCTTTTAAAAACCCTCAAAAAACTAGTCTTAAGGAGTCACATTTTTCTTTTAAGATCCACTTTTTAAATTTTTCTAATTACTTTAGAGCTATTTAGGTAGACGCAGTTACTAGGAGGATTCCTTCAGAGTCTGATACCTCCCTCACTTGACACCAAATACTGAATGAGACAGGACCCAGCACTGCAGCGAACCAGCGCTCCTCGACCGATTAATGTAGCCAGGTGGAATTTTGTAACTCTTTCAAGAACGCGAAACAAGCTTTGGGGATTGTGCGGAGCCTGACCCCCCAAAAGTTAGTGTGGAAGGGGGGACCCCGCTGCCCTTTTGCACTAAGTCTCCCCCACTCCTCCGGGCGTCCCTGAACCCCACCCCCGAAGTTATTGTGGACGGGGGGGACCCCGCTGTCCTTTTGCCCTAAGTCTCCCCCACCCCTCCGGGCGTCATCACTGCAGAGGGGCCGCTCTCCCTGGGTCAGAGGCACACAGCCGAGTACGCGCGCGTGTGTGTACCCCG
>NW_012107820.1:2155241-2163275 GCF_000951045.1 Mandrillus leucophaeus | reverse complement strand
CTGGAGGGGACGAGCCGCAGTGGCTGCCCCGGGCGGGCGTGGAGCCAAGCGTTCGATCGGGGCTCGCAGTCGCCCACCTGTAGTGGCCCGACCTTGGCAAGGAGAAATTCGAAACTTCTCAGGCTGGAGACTTCTAACTGTACAGCCGCTGAGGGGGCACCTTCTCCCCCCACAGACGGAGTAAGAGTGCCCTTGAACAGATGGAAGGCAGCTGAACGTCAGTATGCCTCCCTGGCGATGGTCAAGTCCAGGCTTCCCGTATAAGCTGCCCTCCACCCCAGAGCTCGCAGTTTCTTTTCCTGCCTCCAGCTTCTTTGCTTCTAATCACAAAGTCCCCCCACCCCCTCTGCCACCCCACCAGAAGTGACCTTGCCGCCCTGATGCTGAAGATCCTCCAATGACTCACCATGGCCTCAAGCCTTGATGCCTCATTCTCAGAGTCCTCAGTAGCTGGGCCTCCATTTTTCAGTCTCCTCTCCACTTCGCTACCCTCACCCCAAAGCCTCCGTTTACAGACACCTGAAATGTGTCTGCCCTTTGACACTTGATTTTGATCCTGCTCTGTTCTCTGCCAGAAAACCCCTTAGCTGCCTCCACGTGTCAAATTTTCTTGGACACAGCTCTTGTAGTCATCTCCTTCCATCTCTGTGCAGTCTTCCTGCTCCCCCAGGCAGAATCCCCCCTTGTGGCTGGCATCATTCTGACTTGGGGGTCAATTGTGTGCCTGTGCTGTATCCTCTCTGATCTGTGAATTCCTTGAAGAAGAGTCTGCTTTTAACAGAGCTCTGGGGATGGGAGACATGAAAGCTGTAAGACTAGTATTGCCTCCGAATGTCTGTAGCTCTGGTGGGATTGGAAAAGTTCAGGAGTCTTTATCAAGAGGGTCTCCTGATAGGTCCACAAACCTCATCTTGCAAAAAGCAAACACTTCCAAAAACTGAGCGTGCCTTCCATTTTTCCTGCATCTCTGTATCTCCTCCCCACCACACCTAGCTATGTGCCCTCCGTACTCATAATGGGCACTTAAGTAACCCTTGAGGAATAAAATTGAATTCTACAGAGATGTTCCTTAAGCCAAGGCTGGCGGTGATCAAAGAGAATAGAGTAAATAATGAAAAAATAGACATGAACCCAGTCATTTTACAGCTAATTCCTAGGCTAAAAGCCCTCCAGCCCTGTTAGGTAGTGTGGATTTGTCACTGTCTGATCAAACACTGAAGTAGACCCTGACCCTTCTTGACTCCTGGGACTGCTAGACTTTTTTCTCAGATGCACTGCTTGCAGTCCCATTAGGAAAAGTGTCTTTGAACTCTGCAAGTGAATCCAAGCGAAAGTGAAGTTTTCTTTCCCAAGTGATTCCATAGCAATAATTTAATGCAGCAAATTAGTTACAAGTGTTGAAAGAACTGGAAATTCAACTAGGGTAAGGTGAGGCAATCCTGAGAGTAGCCATTGCTGGACGTCAGGAAGGGGCAAAGAGAGGAGACAGCCAGAACCCTGAAAGGCTTGTCCAATAGGAGTTGGAGCCACAAAGGAAGTGCAACTACTGCGGAAGACATCTTCCAAAGTAGGGGATGGGAGTCCCCCTGGCTTCTCCCTTCCTCCCACCCTCCAGGGCCACCCAGTGGTGGAAAGCAGGAGAAGCCAGTGGACAAGATGACAGAGGGCAGGGGTCAGAATCCCTACAGAATATGTGAGTGCTCTGAGAGCCCCGCGGCAAATGACTGGCACCTGGGCTTGGGTGCTGCTGCACTTGGTTACCTGTTCCTTTAGGTCGCATTCCGCAGTGCGGAACTTCCTCTTCCTGAGTCCTAGAATTCTCCCCTTCTTACTTGTCCCTCTTTGCCCTTCTGCTTCCATTACCCTTCTATCCTCTTCTTCGCCCTCACTCCCTTACATTTCTTTTTTCTCTCTCGTCTTGTGTACTCTGGCTCTCGTTTTTCTTTTGTGTTCCCATGTATCTCCTCCTGACTTCTTTTTTCCCCCAGAGTCTCTTCTCCCCTCTTCTTGTCCTACTCCTCCCTGGGCAGGATGGCAACTTTCTTCAGCATGAAGGAGGTGACCAGGTTCCTATGGAAGGAAGAGATTAGGAACTATCATGTTGCTGCCCTTCCAGAGAGTGTACTAGATATTTTACACGCGTTATCTCATTTAATCTTCATCTCCTACTAGCTGGGCAACATTTAATATAATCTGGTGGCTTTGCTATTGCCTGTCACAAGGAAGGCTTTGTGCTGGTCACCAACAACACTGCTGACAGTTCTCTTACCTTTCATGGTTCCCGGCACCCTTTCTTCTTCTTATCCTACATCTTTTCCTTTCATTTGCACAGATACTTCACCCCAATCCCAACCCCCAGCAGTCTAATACATCCCCACTTTAAATCTCCAAAGACTGAGAATAGCTATTTAGAGGAGGTGGCATTTCAGCTGTTACTTGAAGGATGGATAGATTTTCAATAGATGGAAATGGAGGAAGGGTATTCTTGGTGGACAGTAAATTATATGGTTTACCTTGATTGAAACAAGGGATAACTGGGAAATGAAGCCATATTTCAGAAACTTGTCTTCAGCTTTCAGTTCTCTGAGACTGTTCAGAAACACAGATTAACCATGAGCATATTAAATATAGGTATGGTTTATATAATTAGAATCATAGTGTTTAAAGCCAGAAAGAATTTTCAGCATTGTCTGGTGCAACATGTCCAGTTTTAAGTGAGGGAACTGAAGGCTAAAAGACTTAATACCTGGAATATCATAATGATTAAACATGGCCATTAGAGTTTGACTACCTGTATTCAAATCCCTACTTTAACAAATTTTAGTTTATCTGAACTTGAATTATCTGTAGTTAAGTTTCCTCACCTATAAAATAGAGAAAAATGATAGAATCTACTTAAGTGGGTTGTCATGAGAATGAAATACCATCATATGTAAAACACTCTTGCCCAGTTTGGACTGCCATAACAAACTACCATAAACTGGGTGGCTTAAACAACAAACATTCATTTCTCATGGTTCTCGAGGCTGGAATTATGACATCAGAGTGCCAGCATGGTCAAGGGTTGGCTGAGGGCCGTTCTTCCTCCTCTGGAGTGCTGACTTCTCATGGTATCCTTACATACTGAAAAGACACTGAGCCTCGGTGCTCTCTGGGGTTCCTTTTATGAGGGCAGTCATCCCATTAATGAGGACTCCACCCTCATGACTTAATTACTTCCCAAAGGCTCCACTTCCCAATACCATCACACTGGGGGGTAGGATTTCAACATATGAATTGGAGGGGAGACATGAACATTCAGTCAATTATAGACGTGTTATAGGGTGCCTGGCATATAGACAGTACTCATTAAATATAGGCAAAAAATATTATGACTTCCTGTGGCTATCCAGCTAGTAAATACCAGAACTAGAACTGGTCCCCCAAGTTTTTGTGGCCCTAATTGTATGTTCCCTGCATTATTTGAAGCTATGTCTTATGATGCTTGTTTAACACCATCTGTGAAGATACGATGCTCCTCTAGTCTGCTGTTTAAATAAGTGCTCAGTTATCTTTCTAGCTCCAATTTCTCTACATTTCCTGCTTCCTGCTTCTGCCAGCCCTGGTTGCCCCCACCAGTCCTCAGCAATCTTCGTATACTGTGAAGTTCCAGCGGAGGAAGGGAGCAGGAAAAATTATCAGTAAACCTGTATTTTATAGTCAACTGTTTAGGTTACAAGTTCTGATATAGTAAACTTTTACTAATTTAAATTTCAAAGGGCCAAAAAATATTGAATTAAAGATATTCAAATTATCTGTTATTCTTCAGCCTATAGGGTGTCAACTCTACCAGCTTAAATTTTAGTAGTTCCTTAGGGGGATTCACTGGGACCAAGAAAAAGCATTGTTTGGGGTATCTAATTCTTCAACAAAGTTGTGATGGAAGAGAACAAATTTCTTTGTCCCTCCTCTGTTTCTTTCTTAGACACTGGTCCCACTTTTCAAAACTCCTCCAGCCCCATGACCTTTATGTAGTCCACTCTCTTTGGACCGTAAGCATCTTGAGGCAATGAACCACAACTTACTTGCCATTTAATGTCTAGAACCTAGCTCAATATCTGGAGTATAATAGGCAGCCACATGTTGTTGAACTGACTGACTTGAGCAATGCTGCACATACCAGAGGAATCCCTTCCTCCTCCCCCTTCAAATCTTTGTCTCCTCAGTTGACTGTAGCTAGTTGTCATCCTGCTACCCTAATGCACCGGAAAGCATGGTAACAGCTGAATGTGAAATAAATGTGCATTTTATATTATGAAGTACATTTAAAGAGGTTTATTTTAATGGTGTAAAGCCAGGCAGTATTTTAAGAAGATCAGGAAGACATTTTTGGGGCAGCTGGACTTTCCCAACACCTTCACATCACACCACACAAACTGAAGCTTATCTCTCCTATAAATAAAGGCTACTTGACTTTCATTGTTACACATTTTACTTTAGATTTCTTAGGTTAATTGTCGACAGCCTGTATTCTACATATGGGTGTATTAATTATCCTGCCTAACTCATTTCTTAAAAGGCGCCATTTGTCTTAATCTTAAAAAGTAAGTAATTGTCCCACTTCTCTCTTACTTCAAGGCAGACTAATGACCCAGTACCTTGATCACTCACTACCTCTTGAATTCCTGAAATCTACTTTCTACTTCCTCTAATTCATTTACATGCTTCCTCTAGGAAGTTGGAAGGAATCCAAAGGATGAATTCTAGATCTACTTCTCATTTTATGAGAGAGGAAACTGAGGAACAGAAATGCTAGTGGCAGAATCTCCAGTTCCGACAGCACTCTTCCCATGCACTATCCTCTTATCATGTGTCCTTAAAACACAGCTAAAAGTGAACTTTCTGTTGTCAGCTCCCCTCCTGACTTCCCTGTTTATGCCAATCACCACCATCCATTGGGCTTTTTAGGATTAAAATGGGTGATCTTTGATGACTTCTCCTCTTTAGGCTTCTATTTCCACTTAGGGATGTCTCTCTTGCTCGTCTTTTTTGTCTGAATTGCCCCATGGTTCAGGGTATTTTCTCTTTACAACTGTTATTACAATAGGTTGCTAATGTCTCCAAATTCTTCCTCTTAGAGTGAACCTAGCAGAAGAACCAACTTAATATTAAGTCAAAAATTTTATAGTTGTAGTAAAATGGTGCCATTTTGCTGTATAAAATCAAATTCAACTTGCATTCAGACTACCAATAAAATATGAGTTTATATTATCAAGCCTTTCTGGTTCTCAAATATATGGTAATAACTAGCTATGTGATCTTGGGCACATTTAAATTCTATAAACTGCAATGTCCTCAGTCTGTTAACTGATGGTATTGTTAGTATATGTACCTAAGTCTAAAGGTTGTTTGAAAATTAAATGGGATAACAAATGTAAAGTACTTAATAGTAACAGTTGCAATAACTATTTGTTGAGGTCTTACTATTGACCAGACATTAGTCTAAGCTGTTTAAATGAATTATGTCACATCAACCCTATAACATGGATACCATTATTGTTTCTAGATGAGAAAACTGAGGCCCAGAGAAGTTTAAAAACTTGCTTAAGGTCAACTAGCTAAGAAGTGGCTAAACCAGAATTCAAAACTGGGCAGTCATACCTGGACAAACCTGTCCACCAGTCTATGACTTGGAAATAACTTAGTATATAGTAGTTAATTTGTTATTTATTATCATTATTACCACTTTAAAGAAAGGAGTAAACCATTTTTCTGCTTTCCTTCAAGATATGTTTCTGAAGTTGAGCCTTAGCATCATTTTTGGAAGAGATGGATAATTCTTCATAATTAAATGTGCTGGGTACCACTTGTTTCTGCTTTCCAAAGAAAGGCAAGAAGGATGGTTAGGGGTTCTTGCACTGCCTGGACCTTGTAGTCATCCTGGTCCTCCCCATCTCCACTTTGCCTTTCATAATATCCTTAATATTATAAAATGGGAATGACACAGGCAATCTCTGACTCAGGCATAGTTCATAGTGACAGGCCAAAGATTTATTCTCTGATTGCCCCTTATAGTTCCTTTAGGGCTTTCTCGTGGATAGAACCAGAAAATTCTCTGTGTGTTGCTCTGCTTGTTCTACCTCAGACATTTCTGCCTCAGAAGACAATTTAAGAAAGGAATCTCCCCAGTGGCTTCCCAGCAAATAGTTCTTTTGGTTTCTACTATAGTTATTTTATTTCTTGCCCTTAGGGTATCTTTTGCACCACAATCATCAAATGGTCTTATCTAACCATCTTCTGCCTGCTGATGATGCTCAAAATAGAATAAAATGCCTTATTACTGGTTTTAAAGTTCCTTTCCATGTGCCCATGAATTATTATATTTCTGCCTTGTATGTGGCACACCATACCCTCCCTGTTCCTTTCCTCTCCTCAATGGTATGTTTTTCCCTGAGCATCTAGCTGTTTATATTTGAACATCTAGTCTTTTGGATTCATAGGAACAATTGACCTTGCCCTTCTAATAATGAAATTTTCATAGGTCCTAGAATCATAAAATGCCAACTCTGGAAGGACTTTTATAGATAACCGAGGCCAACAGATTCGTCTTCTAGTGAGGAACTAAGACCCAGAGAAGCCAAGGGTCAGGTGCAAGCTATAAAGCCTATGATGGAGGAAGCCAGAACTAGACCCAAGACATCTGCTCCATTTGTTTCTTATGAGCTGGAGTAGGAGACCTGGAAATAATGAGGAATTCACAAGTGTCTTTCCCCCAAATGTTTTAAGTTTTTGTATCAGTGGTTTTTTAAATACATTTTCAGGAGACCTAGAGGAATAGAATTCCACGATTTAAAAAATTGAGGCATAGAGAGACAAGAATTATAGAGCTGGGACTGTGTCCCTTAAGGATCATCTTTCTTTCCCAGTGGTACTTTGTAGAGTGCCTTGCCCACAGCCAACCCTCAACAATGTTTATGACAATGATGGTTAAGGATGACTATGTCTCATATTTCTCTGTTCTCAGTCCTTTTCTACCATTTTGTTCTCCATAGCCCCAGCTATTTCTGTGTTTCAAGCCTTCTAGAAACCTGCCTCATCTTGTTTGGAGTTTAATGAGGGCATTGGGTATGTATTCTGTAGCTGCCTTCCATAGTTATGATGATGGTAATAACTTCAAATGATTAGGGATCTACCCTCAATCAGACATATACATTTTGAAAGCTTTCTAAACTTGAGGAAGTATGTTCCTAATATGTTACCATTTATTGCAAAAAAGAAACATTCTCTGGTTAGAATGTTTCTAACCAGATAATGGAAATACTGGATGAAACAAAATTAAATAGTTTAATGTTGATTTGTGTTTATAGGAATTTTCAGGATCTTTAGAACACTAATGTGAATCCTGAGTTTCTAAGGGGGCAGGGTGATAAAATATGTAGAATTCCCCAAACATATTTGACCAGAAAATCATTTACTCATTGAACATCTTTCTAATGGGCCTGTTTCAAATGATCAGATACCTTTCCCTAGGGCTTGTTTCCTTCTGAGTAATGACTAAGACGGCACCTCTTCTCATTATTTATCATTTCAGGACAGACGCTGTTATTTCTCAGCCCAAATTTCTGTTATTTCTTATCCTGATTTTCTCTAATCATAAGCTGTTTAACTCTGACCTCATATGTGAGCTGCTCAGTTCCCATAATCATCTCAGCTGTCCTGTTCTAATCTACAGTTTTCAAGCTGCAGAATCAAAAAAAGTTAATGATAATTACAGTGATGACAACTAATATTTATTGAGTTTGTGCTGTGGACCAGACATTGAGCTAACACGTGTTATAACATCCTACTTAATTGTCACCACAGCCCTATGAGGCAGTTATTAATATTTTCATTTTATACATGAGGAACCTGAAGAGAGCTTATGTAACTTCCCCCAAGAAAGTGGCACACAGAGGAATTGGAGCTGGGTTTTTAACCTGTGTTCAACTTTTACCTCATACCTGGCATTGCCCTTTCGGTGCTAGTTCTCTCTCTCTCTTTCTGTCTCTCTCTCTC
>NW_012107820.1:2152412-2155086 GCF_000951045.1 Mandrillus leucophaeus | reverse complement strand
ATATGTTTTTTGAGATGGAGTCTCGCTCAGTTGCCCAGGCTGGGGTGCAGTGGCATGATCTCAACTCACTGCAAGCTCTGCCTCCCAGGTTCACACCATTCTCCTGCCTCAGCCTCCCGAGTAGCTGGGACTACAGGCGCCCGCCGCTATGCCCCGCTAATTTTAGTTTTGTATTTTTAGTAAAGACGGGGTTTCACCGTGTTAGCCAGGATGGTCTCCATCTCCTGACCTCATGATCTGCCCGTCTTGCCCTCCCAAAGTGCTGGGATTACAGGCATGAGTCACCGTGCCCAGCTATTTTTTTTTAATTAAATAAAAATCTGCTGCCTCTCCAAGCAGAATCCTTTTGAAAGCAAAGGGCCCGTGGTTCAGCCTTCAGTTCACTCTTTTTTGCTTGGCACAGCACTTGGCATTCTGTAGCAAATACTCCTTTGGAAAGAGAGATTAACCAACTTGCCAAAACCATTCAGGTAGTAAATGATAGACTCACATTTTGAACACATACCCTGCTCATCACACCCTCTCATGGAGTTCTCATCAGCACCATGCTCAGTGCACCAGGTGAGTCCCCCTTCTTTTTTGAGGTCACCCCTACTCGGCTTCTGAACGTCCCAAACAGGGAATTTTGTCCACTCCTACCCCCACATTCAGTCTGCCCTCTCCCTAACAGACAGCATCCTAAACCTGGTGAACTAAATTTACTGGTAAATGGCTAGTGGGCTAATGGCACTTTGGTGATTGTCCTTTGCTAATTTTATTGTTGTTAGGAAGTTGTTCTCAACCCCAGCACTTTCCATTTGGGAGCTTTTTCATAGGCCAGAATCTCTCTATTTACAACCAAAACGCCAGAGTGGCAGCGAGAGGGCGCGGTCCAGTCGTGGTACACCCCTGGCCACTCTGCGGCACCGTTACCCCCACGCCTGAGCCACCGGCGCGCCCCGTTGTAGCCATTGGAGACACCACACGGTCTTTTAGGAAAGCGGGCCATTAACCGGTGTTCAGGAGAGAAACGTGGCCACCTCCCCACGGGCGGGTGCTGATCTGCGGTGGAGACCTCGTCCCCCGCAGAGAGCGACCGAAATCCCCTTGGGCCGCTGGGTCTTGCATGGCTGGATGCCTGGATGCCGCCTGTCCAAGGCTTTAGCGACCGTGTCTCCCTTCATGACCTTGGCCTCTGTGACAGGCAGGCCCAGCAGCTGCCCCAACATCCCTGTCAGCTGGAGCCTGTTTTCCTGACATGGGTTTTTTTCTAAACTTCATGTCAGATTGGAAGCGCACTGCTGAGAAGCCCCACGAGAAGGCCCGGACATCTCAGTACCCTGACTCCAAGGTGGAGCGAAGCCTGGTTCCCCATGAGAAAGTGAGCTGGCTGGCCGAGTGACGAGAGTAACGCCCCGAGAGTACACTGCCAGCTCTGTCTTGGACGGGCCCATGTGGGCAGACCGTCAAGTGGGTGAAAGGAACTTCTCTCCTAAGTTTAACAAAAAGGATGGGCATGTGGAGAGAAGGAGCCAGCATGGCTTGTACGAGATTGAGAAAGGTAGACTTAGAACTCCTGCATGTCGGACAGGACTGGTTGGCCCAGGGCTTTTGGGGTGTTGAGGCCCCAATCATGCTGCAGATCCCATCTTAACCAGATGGAAAAGGGATAGCAAGGGAAACTAAATTACCCACCCTATTTCTGGGAAAAATATCCTGCAATTTGTAGCCATCAAAAGGAAGGACTGTGGAGAATAGGCAATCCCAGGGTGGGTGGTGGATCCAGGAGAGAAAATTAGTGCTACATTGGAGAGAGAATTTGGCTAGGAAGCCATGAAGTCTTTATAGAAATCTAGGGAAGAAATGCAGGAGTTGGAGAGACAATTGCACAAATTCTTCAGCCAGGAACATTTTGTAGTCTATAAAGGCTACGTGGACGATTCTCGGAACACAGATAACTCCTGGATAGAGACAGAGGCTGTGAACTACCATGATGAAACCGGTGAAATAATGGACCATCTTCCTCTGGAAGCTGGCAATGATGCCAAGAAAGTGAAATGGGTGGACATTAATGATAAATTTGAGCTTTATGCAGCCACTCCCAATTTATTCAACTTGTGTCTGAGAAACAAGGTGCCCACTGGAGTGAGGACATGTATCCTGATTGCCAGGGATAGTGGCTTGGAGTCTCGTGTGAGCCAAAGGCCTTCAAATGATCAAGAGTGGGTAAGAGGCAAACAGCACATAACTCCCACTAAATAGGACAGGGAGGGTCACCTCTTTGGTGATTAATTCCAAAACTGTGCTATATGAAGGCTTTGTATTAGGGAATAATATTAGACAAATATGGGGAAATGGGATCACAGAAGTTTTGGCTTTCCTGTTAGAAGAATATACTCACATGCTGCATATATTGTATACATGGTTTAAACTAACTTACACAACTACTGCTCTTCAGAGAATTGTAAGAAAAACAATGACATCTTCCTTAACAACCATAGCCTCTACTTTTCAGCCAGTTTGCATTTGTCAATTCTTCTTCCTCCTGATGTTTTAATGTGGCATAATCTAATGTATAATCTGACTTTTGAGTTAACATTTATTTTTTAAATTTAGCATTATGTAGTCTTGTTTTCCTTGCTTTTGAGTATGGGAGCTTTCTGGCTTTTTTTTTTTTTTTTTTTTTTTTTTTTTT
>NW_012107820.1:2148805-2150662 GCF_000951045.1 Mandrillus leucophaeus | reverse complement strand
AAAGAGAAGTTGTCATACCATTATATCTCTTTCTACATGCACATTTGAGCAGAGTTCCCTTTTCTAAACTTGAAGGATAGTTGCATGATTTTATTTTTCTTTTGACAAATGTTGTATTTATGTGGGTGATGACAGTTGTAAAAAGTTCACCTATGGATGCTCATCATTGTTCACGCCCAGGAACAAATTTAATACATCACTTTTACTTGTGCATTCTACAAGTGCTACTTTTTGGGATGGAGCCTTTTGTCCTATATATTAGTCTCCTCTCGATCACTTTTCCAGGTGAGATATACCTCTGTCTTTATTTAAATAATTTTAGCACCCAGTTTGCCTAACATTTTTGAATGTTCCCAAAACCTACTTCATTTTCTTCCCAAAATGGAAAGCTCCTAAAAAAATACATTTACATATATTCATTAATCATTGCAAAAACATTAAATAATGGTCTTTAAAAAGTCTCAAATTTAATATGTCCAGAACAGAATTCTTGATTTTTCCCCCAGAAAACTGTTCCTCTATCACTCTTTCCTGGTAAGTGGCACCAAAATCCACCCAAATTGGACAAGAAAACAAGGAATTATCCTGGATTCCTTGCTTTCCCTGTACCAGAACATTCAGTCCCTCTGTAAAATTTACTCAGCTCTACCTCCAACAAAATACATCCAGGGCCAGTTGCAACTCTGCCACTTTACTGATCACCCTAGTCAAGCCACCAACTCTCCTTCTCTAGACTTGTGCAATGGCCCTCCCAACAGACCTCACTTCTGCTGCCCTCCTCCTCTTGCAGGTCGTTTCCCACAAAAAATGAAATGACATTTAAAAAAATCCCAGTCACATCATGTCCCACCCTCTTAAAACCACCTGATCACTTCCTTTTGTACATAAAATGCAAACTCCTGACCCTAGCTACCTGTTCTGGATGATGCATACTGCTTCAGTCTTACTTGGAAAGCTAGTAACATTCCACTTTTGACTAGGCTGGCCTTCCTCTTCTTAACACACTTCATACTTGCTTCTGCCCCAGGACCTCTGCTTTGCTTTTAACCTGCCCAAAATGTCTTTTCCATACAGAGTCAGTTCCTTAGGTCACTCAGGTCTCATTCAATTAACAGCCCCTCAAAGAGAGATGTCCTGACCACTTCAGCTGTAGTGACCCATACAGTCTGTTCCTACTGCCTTACCCTGATTTACTTTCTACACAGTATTTAACACTAGCTCAAATGATCTTGCATATATTCTGTTTACCTTATGAAGAAGAGAACCTTGCATAAGAGCAGGGATTTTTCTGTCTTATTGATTGCTGTAGCCCTAGTACCAAAATAATGTCTGGCATGTCAACAAATTATTTGTGGAAAATAGCTACTGTTAACATTTTTCTATATACTCTTTCCCCCTTTCTAAAAAATTATAAATGTGGCCCAACTTTAAAAAAAATTTAGATTTCCAAAAACTTTGCAGAACAGTGCATATGATTCTTGTATAACCCTGAGCCCAGCTTCCCAAATGTTGACAACTTATTTATTCATAGTAGTGTTATTGAAACCAGAAAATGAACACTGATTTAATACTTTTTTACTATTAATTAACCTATAGATCTTATTCAAAATTTTCCAATTATTCCACTAATGTCCCTTTTCTATTCCAAAATCCAATGATTCCACATTTCATTTAATTGTATCTCTTTTATTTTCTCTAATTTTGGAAAGTTCCTCAATCTTTTTTGTCTTTCAGGAACTTGACAGTTTTGAGAGTACTGGTCAGTTTTTTAGCAGACTGTCTCACTATTGACATTTTCTCATGAATAAAATAAAGTTATATATTTTTCACAGATGTGATTTGCTTGGGTAAAGTTGT
>NW_012107820.1:2144955-2145980 GCF_000951045.1 Mandrillus leucophaeus | reverse complement strand
CATTTCAGAAGAAGACCCTACAAGTGCAGATTCTTGTCATGCAGATGGCTTTATCGGGACATGTATATAATCCAAGCCTAATGAAAATACAATAATTCACATCTACCTTTTCTCAATTAAAATAAAAACCCAATATGCAAACAGAGAAGATGCTTATAGTCAGCTTGCGAACACAGAGACAGCCTCTCTGACAAGAATGTGGGGATTCCAATAGCAACAAATAGGTCAGAAACCTGTTTTATTCTTTCATTTCTCATCACCTAAAACAAGCCAGTTAAATTTATTTGCAACATATGGAAAATTAACTCAAACCACTATAACGAGCCTTTTATGACTGAGGGAAAAATAAAGACAATTGCAGGAGTTGATAGCATCATAAGAGGATTGCTTCAATAATAATAGCTGACACATTCCGCTTACTATGTGCAAGCACCCTTTCACATGCTTTATGTATGGTGACTTATTGATTCCTAAAGATCACCCTATAAGGAAGGTACTCTTTATGTTGCAGGTCAGACTCCCTGGGAAGCAGATTCCAAGAGGGAGATTAGATTACAAGATGTTTACTAGGGAGTGGTCTTGGGATCAACACCTGGGAAAAGAAGGAGAAGAAAGGAGGATTGAGCAAAGTGAGCAACTGAGCTGGAATGCAGGCCCAATGGAAGCCTCAGCCAACTCCGTCTAGAACTCTGGAGCTGGGAAGGCCCTTCTAGCTTCCCTGAATTGGAGTGATGGGGCCAGGCCTTTATACCCTGTATTGATCAGTCATTGGATATGGCTGTGACCTCGAGGGAGAGAATTTCTTCAACCAAGACAATCCCCAAAAGGACTGACAGCTAAGGGACATCTTCTGGTAATATTCCCAGCCACTGAGAAGTGGAATCTGGGAGGAGGGTGTGTGGGGTGCATAGCAGGGTCTACCACATATTATTATCTCAGTTTACGGATGATGTAACTGAGGCACAGAAAGGTTACAGAACTTGAACAAAGTTATACAACCAGTAAGTGGTAGAGATAAGAGTAGA
>NW_012107820.1:2042270-2142410 GCF_000951045.1 Mandrillus leucophaeus | reverse complement strand
AAAAAAAAAAAAAAAAATTAAGGTGAATTTTTTTTTTAGTGTAATCACTACTAGACAGTAAATAGAATATGCTATATATTTTTAAATGTCACCGTGGAATTTCCAATCACCTTGTATTACTTTTGACTCACATTTTTATATTTTTATGCATGCACACAATATTTAACTTTCCAAATTCCTTCTCTGTAAGGGACTTGAGGTCTAGGAAGTGCTAAATTTCATTACCTTTCCTCTCTATTCTCTTCCTTCAAGTTCCTGAGATGGCAATGAATGCTGTGTTATCCTGCTGTATCAGTTACCTATTTTCACACAAATACTTCAATCCCAAAACACACGGGCTTGAAACAACAAACATGTAATTAGTCTGTAAGTTTAAAATTTGAGAGTTAGGGTTTGACTGGGTGGTTTTTCTGGTCACCGCTGGGCTCATTCACATGCTTGGGAACTGGGTGGCTATTGACTGATCTAGGATGACCTTAGATGGGATGATTGAAGAGAAGCTTCTCTGTGTCACGTCTCTCATTCTCTATCAGACTAATCCAGGGATATTGTCATGGCAATGGCAGAGGAGCAAAGGCCAAATGGGAACATGCAAGAGTTCTTAAGTCCCAGGCTTGGAAGTGACATCAAGTCATTTCCCTGCACTCTATTGGACAAAGTGACAACATCAAGTTAGATTCAGTGAATAGGGAAATGACTCCATGATATAGTTTGGATATCTGTGTCTCCACCACATCTCATGTTGAAATGTAATCCCTAGTGATGAAGGTGGGGAGGTGTTCCGATCATGGGGGTGTATCCCTCATGAATGGCTTAGTGCCATCTCCCTGGTGATAAGTGAGTTCTCATGAGATCTGATTGTTTAAAAGTATGTGGCACCTCCCCCAACTCTCTCTCTCTCTCTCTCTCTCTCTCTCTGGCCATGTGACATGCCTGCTCCCGCTTCACCTTCTGCCATGAGTAAAATCTCCCTGAGGCCTCCCCGGAAGCCAAGCAAATGTCAGCAACATGCTTGCACAGCCTGCAGAACCGTGAGCCGATTGAACCTCTTTTCTTATAAATTACTCAGTCTCAGGTATTTGTTTATGCAATGCAAGAATAGCCCAACCCACCCCACATCTTTAGAGAGAGAAAGTAGAGAGTCACATGGCAAAGGGCATGGATACAGAGGGAGTGAAGAATTGGGGCCATTTGCACAGCCAATAACCCCACATCCATTGTGCCTTTTTTTTTTTTCTAACAGCTTTGAGATATAACTATACAATTCCCACAACTATACAATTCCCCCAATTAAATTTTTCAGTTCAGGCCAGGCCTGGTAGCTTATGTCTGTAATCCCAGCACTTTGGGAGGCTGAGATGAGAGGATCACTTGAGGAGTTCAAGACCAGCTTGGGCAACATAGCAAAATCCTGTCTCTACAAAACAACAACAGCAACAACAACAACAACAACAAAAACATTAACCAAGCATGGTGGCACACACCTGTAGTCCAGCTACTAGGGAGGCTGAGTTGGGATGATCACTTGAGCCCAGGAGTTTGAGGCTGCAGTGAACTATGACATGCTACTGTACTCCAACCTGGGTGACAGAGTGAGACCTTGTCTCTAAAAAAAAAAAAAAAAAAAAAAAATTTAAATGCAGTATTCAGTTCAGTAGTTTTTACTGTACTCACAGGTTGTGCCACAAAGACCACAATCTCTTTTTCAGAACATTTTCAAACCCCAGAAAGAAACCCCACACCTATTATTAGTCACCCCCATTTTCTCCCTCCATACCCTCCAGTCTTGGCAATCACCAATCTACTTTTTGTCTCCATGGATTTGCCTTTTCTGGACATTTAAAATAAATGGAATCATACAACAAATGGTCTTTTGTGACTGGCTTCTTTTTCTTAGCATGTTTTCAAAGGCTTTTCCATGTTGTCACATATATTAGTACTTCATTGCTTTTTATTGCTAAATAATATTTATCTATATTACTATATCACATATTTATGCATTCATTAATTGGTGGACATTTGGGTTGTTTCCACTTTTGGCTATTATTAATAATGCTGTTATGAATATTTACGTACATGTTTTTGTTTAGACATATGTTTTCTTTTCTTTTGAGTATACACTTATACCTAAGAGTGGAATTGCTAGGTCATATGGTAACTCTATGTTTAACCTTGAGGAACTGCCAAATTGTTATTCCAAAGTGATTTCTCCATTTTACATTTTCACAGTTGTGTATGAGGGTTCTAATTTCTCCATATTCTTGTCAACACTTGTTATTGTCTGTCTTTTTTATTAGAGTTATGCTAGTGGGCAAGAAGTGGTGTCTCATTGTGGTTTTGTTTTACATTCCCATATGGCTAATGATGTTGAGCATCTTTTCAAGTGCTTATTGACCATTTATATATCTTCTTTGGAGAAATGTCTATTCTGATTTTTTGTCCATATTTAATTTGTTAGTTATCTTTTAACTATTGAGTTGTAAGAGTTTTTGTTAGTATATTCTAGATACAAGCCTGTTATTAAATATATGATTTGCAAATATTTTCTCCCATTCTGTAGACTATCTTTTCACTTGCCTAATGGTGTGTCTGAGAAAGCACAACAGTTTTTAATTTTGGTGACATACAATTTTTAAAAATATTTTTGGTCAATTGTGCTTTCAGTTTCATATCTAAGAAAGTGTTGCATAATCTACAATCACAAAGATTTGCCCCCATATTTTCATCCAAAAGTTGTAAAGTTTTAACTCTTACATTTTAGGTCTTTCGTCCATTTGGAGTTGATTTCTGTATATGCTGTCAAGCAGAGGTCCAATTTCTTTTTTCATGTGGCCATCTGGTTGTCCCAGAACCACTTGTTGAAAGATTGTTCTTTCTCCCATTGAATTGTCTTGGCATCCTTGTCAAAAATCGATTCTCTAAATGTGAGGGTTTATTTCTGGACTCTCAATTCGATTCCATTGATCTATTATGTTTATCCTTATGCCTATACCACACTGTATTAATTACTGTGGTAAGTTTTGAAATTGGAAAGAATCTGTTGTGCTTTTGCACTTGGTTGTTATTTATTTGTTTTCTGATAATTTTCCTATTCATCCCATAAAACTCAACTCCAGACATCTTCTTCTCTAAGAAGCTTTCTCTAACTCCCATTGGTAGAGTTAATTTTTATTCCTTTTTGTGTCATCATATATTTCTCTATTGTAGAATTCCATTATAATTTATTTTTATTGAAGTCAAAGGCTGTGTCTCACTCATTTTTACATTCCCAGTGTCTAGTGTAGTGTCTGATCCACAGTAAGTGCTCAATAAATGTCTACCAAAAAGCATAAAAGACATAGAGGTTTTGTCTGCTCAACACTGCAGTTTATCTGTTAACATTTCTGGGGCTTTTTAGCATAAGTCCAAGAGTATTTGTTCATATTGGTGCAACTTTCTGCTACTTTTCTCATCTAGCAATGGTTGGGCAATTGTTCACTTTGATGAATCATTCCAGTTATTCTCAGCATGCTGCTGAACGTTCTCTTCTTTTTATCAGGGCCTTTATCTAATAGGATGACAAACTGATGAAAGTAAAATTATGGGAATTACAAAGTAATAGGGTGGTGTGGTTTGCTTCATCACTTGCTTAAAGTTTGGTACACACTGTCCCTGTGCACCTCCCTTTTCGTTGCTGCATAATAATAACAATAACATACATTTACTGCATGCCAGGCACCATGCAGGCATTATCATGAATGCTTTCTTATCCAGACCAAAGGAAACATTTTAAGACTGCTTTTTGTTTAGCAAAGAAAAATCTGTGTGTGCTACTTCAAACTAGCGACTTTGTGAGTCCAGAAGCTGTTTTCCTTCTTTCTTGGCATCTACTATGGCTGCATGTATATGTAGTAAGAACCTGAATGAAATAGAAAAGCCAAGAAACATTTTTCCTTTATCATTAAATAATTTAGAGTGAATAAAGGAGTCAAATACAAATAAAAGCCATTTGATTCAGCTCTGATGAGTTTTATAATGCTAACATTTACATATGGCAGTATACTTTCTAGGTGAGAAAATTGTTGCCTTTTAGGAGTTCTTGAAAGGTTTTGATAGTATACACTTCAAGAAATGGAAGATTGTCAAGACTTTCTCCATGGTTATATGTCACTTGAATGCTAAAACCACATTTCAGTGTGGTAAGTTTTGTTCCTGGATTTGTCACTAGCTGTAGGAACTTGAGCAAGCTGCTTCACCTATCCAAGTTTCCTTATAACTTATAATTCCATAAGTGTTACATTGACAGATATATGCAACAATTTTATGCATTCATAACTGGAGAGAGTATATAGACTTACACTTTTATAAATATTATACATTTATAAAAAGCAACCTTTTCAAAACAGGAATAAGGATTTATATATGTGAGAAACCTGAATCGTATTATAACTATAATTTCTTTTAAGAAAGTATTTTAAGAAAATTGGTATATTAGTTATCTATTGCTGCTTAGCGCTATTATAAAAAATGTATGGCTTAAAACAACGCACATTGATTATCTCACAGTTCCTGTGGATCAGGAGTTCAGGGGTAACTTAGCTGCTTCAGGGTAGCAAAAGGATGCAATCGAGATGTTAACTGGGGCTGCTGTCTGACCTGAGGCTTGACTGGGAAGGGATCTGCTTCCAAGTTCATGTGGTTGTTGGCCACATTTAGTTCCTTGCAGGATGTTGCACTAAGGGCCTTGGTTTCTTGCTGGCTACTAATCAGAGGCTATCCTCAGTTGTTTGCCACTTGGCCCTCTTTGTAGGCCAGCTTACAACATGGCAGCTTGCTCCATTTGTCAGAAACAAGTCACAGATCCCATCCCTACTCAAGGGAGAGGATTCACAAGGCATGAGCACCAGGAAGTTAGGATGATGGGGGCCACCAGAGCATCTGTCTACTGCAATCCGAAAACTACAAAAGGTACAAGAGCAGTGGAGTAGGATAACATTCTAGAAGGCACACCATCTGCAACAAACATACACACACACACACACACACACACACACACACAGAAAGAGAGAGAAAGAAAGAGATAGAAACAGAGAAACTTTTTCAACAGGGGGAGCATTTGGTTTTTCCCTTATTCTCTGTTTCAGGAAATGCTGCCATCCATTGCTCAGTCCTCAAACCCGGGAGATACCTCTGACTCTGTTCTCTAGCCAGCCAACCCCCTAATCCAATCCACCAATAAGATATAAAAAATGACCCTTCTCTTTATTTTCACCATTCCTTACCATTCCCAGTCACCACTGTCTTTCCCCAAGATATTGTTCCACCACATCTCTCAACAGGCCTCATGGATGACACTCTTGCCCTCTCCTTTATAAAGCACCTTCATATAGCAGCCAGGATGCTTTACTTAAAACATAAACCAGAAGATGTTATTCTCCTGTTTAAAATCTTCCATTGGCTTCCCATTGAATATAAATCCAAGCTTTTAAATCTGACCTATAGGACCCTATATAAACTGATACCTGCCAATTTCTCTAACCTCATCTGTTCTATTAAATTTTTCTTTATACCCAATTACATTTTTTGACTTTTTATAATTACATAAATTTACTTCATAGTCTAAAAATAATTTTAAATAAATAAAATTAGTCTTATTAAGTAATCTAGCAAATAATATGGTGTTACCAATATCACTTGAACAGGGTAAAGTAAGTTTTAATAAAGTCAAGCATTTGAGGCAAAGTTGTTGTTGTTGTTGTTGTTTGAGATGGAGTCTCGCTCTATTGCCCAGGCTGGAGTGCAGTTGTGCCATCTTGGCTCGTTGCAAACTCAGCCTCCTGGGTTCAAGCAATTCCCCCACCTCAACCTCCCAAGTAGCTGGGATTACAGGCATGCACCACTGCGCCCAGCTAATTTTTTGTATTTTTAGTAGAGACAGGGTTTTACCATGTTGGCCAGGCTGGTCTTGAACTCCTGACCTCTGATGATCCACCCGCTTCAGCATCCCAAAGTGCTGAGATTACAGGTGTGAGCCACTGCGCCCAACAAAAAGTTTTTTGTTTTGTTTTGTTTGTTTTGAGACAGAGTCTTACTCTGTTGCCCAGGCTGGAGCGCAGTGGTACGATCTTGGTTCACTGCAACTTCTACCTCCCAGGTTCAAGCAATTCTCCTGCCTCAGCCTCCCAAGTAGCTGGGATTACAGGCACACACCACCATGGCTGGCTAATTTTTGTATTTTTAGTAGAGACAGGGTTTTACCATGTTGGCCAGGCTGGTCTCAAACTCCTGACCTCAGGTGATCCAACTACCTTGGCCTCCCAAAGTGCTAGGATTACAGGCATGAGCCACCATGTCTGGCCAAAGGTTTTTTTTTTTTAGTGTAAGAAACATTTAGCAGTTGTGGCTTTGTGGTTCATGCATTGCATCATGTGTTACATAATTTGATGTGAAATGAGATAACCTAAGTCAGATAAAGTTTTGAAATAAGATAAAAGCCCAACTGAAATTACTAATATGCATTGAAGGTACAATAAGAGAACAGGTTTATCTACAAAGTGGTGAGTTTTATTCTTTTGAAGGGAACAGGCAAAGTTTATATTATATATGACATTATCTGAGGTTAATAAAAATTTGAAGTTAAAAACCATGTCTGACATAAAATCTAAAATTGATTACACATTTACACAAGTTAATTTTCTTATAGTGCATATTTGTCAAAAGCCAGAAATATTCACTTTTCAATGATCTGGGTCCAAATCATTTATTTATCATAGTCTACCCAAACCATCTTGGAGTATTCACTGGAATGAGATACAGCAGGAGAGCACATCCTCTGGAGGTAGACTGAAGTTGAATCTGAACTCTGTAGCTCAGTAGCTGAATGAGCTTGCTCAATATGTTCAAACTTATTGCACCTCAGTTTCTTCGTAAGTAAACACAGACATTAATACCTACCTCTCAGAGTTACTTTAAAGATTAAATTAGACAACTTATTTAGCAGCACGTTGTGGAGACTTACTATGTGTTATTTTTTTTCTTTTTCCATCACTGCTTGGCTAATCCATCCAAAGTACCCTAAATTTATTGGCTTTCTATTTCCATTCCCATCATATTAGACATGGAATCAACATAGGCAGAAGAAAAGAATTAGAAAAGTATTATAAAAGTAGAGTCATCAAGACGTGTCTAACGTAGAGGAAGTTTGAGACAGAAGCCACAAATGAAATAAACATTTCAGCTGGAATTGATAAGTCCCATGTGGATGTTGTAAAGATACAGGAAAAACTAATGTGCTTTTTCTACTCATAAACCACTCACCACTTCTGACACCAAAATGGGCGTTGGGAATGTTTCTCTGTACACAAAGCAATCAGTGACAGGAAAAACCGAACTGTTTTTTCCTACTCTGTTACATAGGTATATATGTAATACGCAAGACAGAACATTTCTGTGGCCAGATGTGTGGGGATTTTCCCCTACACACGAAGCAATTCTGCAGCAGACATCAGCTAGGTGTCCTATAATTGGCTTCAGTTCTGACACTATGTACAACATGGAGATAGCATCAAATCCCACAAGTTGAGGACTCTGTCCCACAAGACTGCCCCCCGCTTTATATGCCAATTTCAAGCCATAGTTGTGGTCTATGCTTCTGACTGACCAGCTGTCTAAGTTGGAGTTCCCATGAGCACCTCCTTGGGTTCAATTTGCTAGAGTGGCTCACAAAAACTCAGGGAAACACTTTAGTTATGTTTATCATTTATTATAAAAGATACTACAGAGGATATAGGTGAACAGCCAGATGGAAAAGATGCATAGGGCAAAGTATATGGGAATGCATTTGGAGCTTCCATGCGGTGAGCCGCCCTCTGGAACCTCCACGTGTTCAGCCTGTTTTTTGGGGTTTTTATGGAAGCTTTATTACATAGACATGATTGATTAAATCACTGGCCGTTGGTGATCAACTTAACCTTCATCCCCTCTCTTCTTTCTGGATTTTGGGGTTGGGGATGAAAGTCCCAGCACTGTAATACTGTCTTGATCTTCTAATGACTGGTCTCCATCCTGAAGCTATCTAGGAGCCCCAATCACCAATCATATCATCAGCATACGAAAGACATTCTTACCACTCCAGAGACGTCAAGTGTTATTAGGAGCTGTATATCAGGAAACAGGGATGAAAACCAAATAAATGTTTCACAGTATCACAGATGCTGAAGAAATTTGTGTTTATTTGTGAATAGGTAAGTCATGGAAAATGACAGGACAATTTTTTGGTAAGCGATATTGTCTTAATCTGTTCCTGATGCTATAACAAAATACTTTAGACTGGGTAATTTGTAGACAACAGAATTTTATTTTGCAGGCTAGGCACAGTGGCACCCACTAGTAATCCTGGCACTTTGGGAGGACAAGGTGGGAGTATTACTTGAGCCCAGGAGTTTGAGATCAGCCTGGGCAACATGGTAAGACCCTGTCTTAAAAAAATATTTGTTTTCCACAATTCTGGAGGCTGGGAAGTCCAAGATAAGGCATTGGTAGGTTCAATTGGTGGTGAAGGCTCATTCTCTGCTTCCAGGATGGTGCTTTGTTGCTGTGTCCTCAGATAGCAGAAGAGACAGAAGGGCCAGGAAGCTCTCTGAAGCCTCTTTTGTTAGGGCATTAATCCCATTAATAAGGGTGGGATTAGTCTCTGATGGCCTAATCACCTCCCATAGTGCCACCATCTTGGTGGTTAAGTTCCAATATATGAATTTTGGAGGGACACATACATTCAAACCATAGCAATATTATTTATTTATTGAATAGTCTATGTCACTGTTTCCCTTCTCTGCACTTTGAATGTAATGAATAGTAATATGAAATAGAAAATCTGTACTGTTCTTGAAGGTGTTTTAGAAAAAATAATTTTCAGGTATTAAATGTAATAGAAATTAATTACTTATCTTTCTCATCAGAGTAGTTGTTTGATCAGACAAATATTATTTCACTATTATTTTCAGAGTAGCAGGGCCTTTTTCTTTTTTCAGGTTCTTTTGGGAGAAAAGATATTACAGTTACTTGCAATTTAATGAAGACAATTCTTTTATGGCTTCTCACTTTGGAATGCTGTTAGATTGTGTTAGAATGGTGTAGGAAGAATCATATTTATAAGCTCTACATGATCTTGGTGGTTTTAATGGTGTCATAGATTCCAAAATATCAGTATACAAGTTATATTATAGGGAGGCACTGTTTTGTACCCGACTCATTCGCTTTAGTCTGATTTGGTTAATAACCCATTAACCCAAAATTCATTCACTTTCTTTCTTTGTTAACCCCGAAAGCAGCAACTTATTCCTTGTTTAACCATAGACACTCAGATTTTTCCATTTGGATTTTATTGACAGGTAGGGTGACCAATGGTTTTAGCACTGAAATTTCCATGTCCTGGGAAGCCCTCCGTCCAGGGAAATCCAGGTCAATGGTCACCCTATCAGCTTTGTTGGTCAAAAATATGTATTGAGTATCCTCTATGTGCCAGGCATTAGACTCACAGTGGTGAACAACACAGATACCATTCCTGCCTTCATAGAACTTAGAAATATGCAACTAGTCCATCTGGATCACATGGGAAGGTTGACTGGGGTAGACTGGGCTTTGTGATGATTATTATTCAAAAAACCTTTTTTTTCTAATTAGTTACTGTTGTTATTCAAGAAGGTCCCATTGATTTCTATATGCTGGTTTTGTATCCTGCCAACACATTTACATCTTTTAAACTTTTAATGATTTTAGATGCTCTTGGATTTTTCTATATTATGTAATCATATTGTCTGTGAATGACAAGTTTTCTTTCTGTCAAATTTTTTATATATCTTTTTGGTCTCATTGCTCTGACTAGGACTTCTAGAATACTATTGAATAGAAGCAGTGATAACAAACATCCTAATCTTATTACTCAAAGGGAAAGTTCTGAGTTTTACCATTAACTCTGATATTTGATGTGAGTTTTTGGGAAGATAATCATTATAACATTAAAGTTTCCTTCTGTTCCTATTTGCTAAAAGTTGTATTAGAAATTGCTTTTGAATTTCATTGAATGTTTTTTCTGTATCTATTAAGAGAATTAGAAACATTTTCCCGTTTTGCTGTTAATAGAATGATTTATGTGACAAATCTGTATTCCTCCACCTGCCTCAGCCTCCTGAGTAGCTGGGACCATATGCGTGCACCACCACACCTGGCCAATTTATGTATTTTTTGTAGAGAGGGGGTTTAGCCATGTTGTCCAGGGTGGTCTCAAATCATGTATTTGTAAGATAACCCAAGTTGTTCATGATGCCGTGTGTGTGTGTGAGCACGTGTGTGTATTGTGGGATTCAGTTTGGTAACGTTTATGTATGTTTATGTTTTTTGTATTTTTGTCCAGATATGAGGTTAATCTAAAATTATTCTATCTCATGCCATTTTTTTTCCAGAAAATTCTTGTGTATCAGTTAGCTTTTGCTGCATAAAAAACACTTCAAAACTTAGTCGCTTGAAACATAAACAAATATTATTTCATATAATTCTCTGCCAGCTGTGGGTGGTTTTTCTGGTCTGAGCTCAGTCAAGTGGTAGCTTGACTGGGGTTCATATGACCTCAGGTAATGGTACTAATATGTCTGGTGCTTGGCTGGATGATTGATTTAGGGGGCCTTTGTTGAGAAGCTTCTCTTTTCCATTTGGTCTCTAAACCTCCAATAAGCTAGTCCAAAGTTTAGCTTTTTCACATGGTAGTCCAGGGTTCCCAAGATCGGCTAGAAAAATCAAGCCAAAATATGTAAACTTCTCAAGTCTCCGCTTGTGTCACATTTGCTAGTGTCCCATTGGCCAACGCAAGTTACATGGCCAAGCCCAAAGACACCTGAGAAGATAACACAAAGAATGGGAATTATGGTGGTCCTTTTTGCAAATAATTTACCACATCTTGACTCTTCCTTGATCCTGAGATAGTTCTAGGCCTTCTAAGGACAGCGACAAAAATTTCTTACAATATTTTCCATCCCTTCATAGCTTGGCTCCTAGACCAAATAAGATCTCTTTAAGCAGCCTGCATTCATGCGAAGTGGTAGAAAAGTCACATTAAAGATATACAAATAACAGTTAATAAAATAAAGACTGCCTGGAAGTACCTGCTTCCCTCCCTGTCCCCCATTCTCCTCAGATTTTGGGCATAGTTCAGATTTTGGGCAAACAAAGGAACAGAGAACTACCAGGCTATGAAAAACTCTTGATGAAGGATGGGAGCAGACATATAGAAGGGGTTGACATATCATATGTGAGGAGCAGCATGATTGGTAAGAATCTTAAAATCTTGTGATTTTGGAATTATCTATTTTAAATAGATATTTTAAATAAATATATGTATATACATAATTGGTCATACAAGATATTCATTGTAGTATTGTTTGAAAAAGTGGGCACAATATAAATATATTTGAGTGGAGGAAGGCTTATATAAGTTATGGTACTTACATATTTTGAAATTCCATAAATCGGGTGTGGGTGTGGTGGCTCATGTCTGTAATCCTGGCACTTTGAGAGGCCGAGGTGGGTGGATCACCTGCGGTCAGAATTTTGAGACCAGCCTGGCCAACATGGTGAAACCCTGTCTTCACTAAAAATAGAAAAATTAGCCAGGCAAGGTAGCAGTGAGCCGAGATCCTGCCACTGCACTCCAGCCTGGGCAACAGAGCCAGACTTTGTCTCAAAAAAAAAAAAAAGTAGAATGATATGAATTGACATGGTAAGAGAGTAACATATTATTATTGGAAAAAGAAAAGTTTTAAAACAATATGCATATATTATTTTGTTAAAAAATATGTGAATATATATATGCCTGTGTATGTGTAGTGAGTGTGTGTGCATGTGTGTGAAAATAGAAAAAAACAAAACAAAACAAAAAAAACACCAAATTTGAAATAGTAGCTATCTCTAAAACTCCAAGGAGTGAGATTAGTGGGAGGATGTGATGAGACCTTTTTTTTCACTTTTACTTTATATATAATTTGAGTACAATTTGAATTTTGAAAAAGAACATATATTACTTTTTTGGTAACTTTAAAAATAAACTCTATTTTAGATTTACAGAAAAATTGAGAAGCTGGTACACAGAGTTCTCCTACACCCCATACCTAGTACTCCCTATTAACATCTTTCATCCATATGGCAAATTTGCCACAATTGATGAACCAGGATTGACACATTATTACTAACTAAAGTCCTGATCATTGAAAAATGTCACTAGAAAAGTACAGAGAGGACGGGGTGGGGGCCTAATCCGAATGCCTGCCTCAGAAACGCTGGGATAGTCAGGCATCCCTCAAGACACCTATTAGCATGGGGACCTGGGATACATGGTGAAGGCCTTTGAAGCTGATGATCAGATCCTGGGACCCCTGCATCATACAGCTCCACCGAGAGGACATAAAAAGGTTCACAACCTCAGGGATCAGTATGGCTCCAAGAAGGCAGAGAATTTACCATGAGAAAAAAATATATTTCTGAGTGCTCAACACATGGATGTGGTTGGCGACTCTTAAACCAGCTCTCCCACTCCATCCCCACGCTCCAGAGCTCGTTTCAAGTTCTTCTACAAAGTAGGCTAAGCAAGAGAGGCAGGGCATCCTAAGAGCATAAAAATAACTGTAATCAACGGCTGTCTCAGACCTCAAAGACTGGATGAAAATACTGTCCCAGCTTCTAGAACTTCCTCAGTGATGGCAGCAAGGGCAGCAGAGCCCAGCACCACAGGCTCTGGCGGGCATGGCCACAGTGAGAGTGTGCAGTGGCATCCAGGCACGGGTTAGAAGAGGCAGTGCAGACAACAAAGCAATCAAAGTGTTCACCAGAAGAGGGTACGCTGGGAAGTTCAGGGCGCCGAATATAACCTTTTGAGATGGATGGATGCAAGTGTCTTTGCACTTTTTAGCCACGCCTCATAGATGCCGAAACTGGTGTAGCTCAGGGAAACAAGGACTAGACAGAGAGTGATAGAGGACCTTAAGGGACAAGCCGTCACCTTCAATAATGCAGCCACAGTAACAGGACTTCCTGCACCCTCCCCTGTGCTCCCCAAAGCATTGGGTATGTGCCAATTGGAGTTGCTCATGTCGGCCTCTGTTTCTCCTATTAGGCTGAACCCCTGAAGGTTAAAGGCCAAAGCATGTTCAGTCTTTTATATTGTCTTCTATATTTGTATTTCCTACAGCATTTATTCCAGTATGTGCTTGACACAGGTTTATTGAATTCAGCAATGAGCCCGCACTGATATGTTATAATAAGGAGGGAAGCTACAAAATTAGACCAAGTGATAAGAGCCAGGAACTTACCCCCAAAGAAGGATTTAAACAAATTGTAACAATTTTTCTTGAATCAGGACCACATACAGAAATAAAAAGTTTGGGATAATACTAATTCTTTCTTAGAAAAGCTAGCCTTTAAATCCACGAGGAAAGAAATATACTGCATTTTATCCTGAGTGGTGATCAGGAATAGCTACAGAAAGTGGCTGTGGGTGAACTGTTACATAACAATGACAACATGATTGAATTCAGAATCTGGCAGGCGGGGGGGGTGGGGGGGGAGTTTTTTAAAAATCCCATTAAGATGCTTAAGTTTTAAAAGGAAATAAAGCTAAAGTGCTAGATTGAAATAAATACCTGTAGTTACATTTTTAAAATAATACAAAGAGAATCTGAAGACTTTTCAAATACTTTTGTGAAAAATGAATGTCACCAATTTTACAAATTAGATGTTGGAGAAAAAATCACATTTTGTTCACTAAAGGAAATCACTGGAGGTAAAATAAAAGGGTTTCATGGGAGAAGGGAAAGATTCCACAAATGAAAGAAACAGAAAAGCATATAACTTCTGTCGGATCAAGTTCATATTAGCAATTAGGCAGAAATTAAAGAATCACGTAGAACAAAGAATACCATTTTTAATATGAACCAGCTGTGAGTGACTAGGACCCTATGGAATAAGTCACTTGAGCTATGAGATCAAGGACTACTAAATCAAGCATAAACTACTTGGGGGAAGTTTTTCTGAAAGGAGAAATCATGTTTGAAAAATCCCTTAGGAATCCTCAAGGGGTTACATCTACGTATAGTGAAGGGAAACTATGGATGTAGATTTGGTCTATTATCAGCCTTTGTCTAGATCCACACACTATAGGTATGTTGAGATTTTGTGAAACTGATGGCAATGTTTAGTCAAGGGCAGATAGTTGTCTTTGAGACAGGAAACACATAAAGCTAAATAAATAGATGCCTTTTAGGGGTAATAAATACAGATGGCAATCCTACTCAATTTCTTTATGAATGAACTGGAAAGGCAAAACCTCCAAGTTTTCAAATAACAGTTACTCTGTGAAAATGAAACCTAGGAGGCTCTTCAGTTGAGCCCTTGCAACCTGGTGCAAGCACACCACAGGAGCCTCAGGGTAATCATGGGTTAGATATGCACATGGGCCAAATAATCTGGTTTATTCTTTGAGGATGTTGGGTTTGTGCTCTAAAGATGTTACTCCCTGCCTGTTAGTCTGATCAAAGGAGACCTACAAATTAAAGTCTCCTAGATAAGTAGTTCTCAAACTTTTTGGTCCCAGAACCAAAACATTAAAATGTATTGAGGACTCCAAATAGCTATTTATTAGTTTATTTCAGAATCACAATAAACTCATTACCTGTTAATGTAAATAAAACAATTTTAATTAACTATATTTTTCAAAAAAAAAATAGTGAGAAGAATGGTATTGTTTTTTATTTTTATCTTTTGAGACAGGGTTTTACTCTGTCTCCCAGCTTAGAATTTAGTGACACAATCTTGCCTCACTGCAGCCTCGACCTCCTGGGTTCAAGAGATCCTCCCAACTCAGCCTCCCAAGTAGCTGGGACTATAGGAGTGCACCATGCGCTGCTAATTTTTTATTTTTGGTAGAGACAGAGTCTTGCCATGTTGCCCAGGCTGGTCTTGAATGCCTGAGCTCAAGCAATCCACCCACCTCAGCCTCCCAAAGTGCTGGGATTACAGGCATGAGCCACTGCGCCAGGCCCTGTATTGTTTATTTTTGTAAGTCTCTTTAGTGTATGACATGAGTTGTATTTTTGTAGATTTCTTTAATGTATGTAAGAATTGGATGAATACATTTGCTTCTACATTCAAGCTGTTGCGATGCTGTTTTAAATGAAGTATATGAAGAAAATCTGGCCTCATAGAAATGTGTAGTTGGAAAAGGAGTTTATTTTCATAGCCTTTTGAGATAATTGTGGATATTCTTCTTTGATATACACCAAAACTCAACAAGTGGTAGTTTTTTAGTTGCAATGTAGAATCTGTAATCATATCAATTAACTTTTCATGTTCTGTTATGCTAAAATTTACTGGTTTATCTTTCATTTTGAATTTTTTAAAAAATATTTAAATGTGTACATAATTTATGTAACATAGTGAATTTTTCATTTGGAAATTATTGATTACTGAGTTCTGTAGGTGTTGCAAATGTTAATATGTTTCATTCTACAATATCAAAAAAATGCATTTGTTACTACCATGGATCTCATCAGGAAAGTCTTTAGATATTCAGAAGCTGTTCAGTTGTCAGTGAAGAATACAAGTTTTCCAAAACTCTAATTTTTGCTTGAAAACTAGAATTTTGTCATTGCCAACAAATTCCTTCAGTTTTATTTTTTTCGAAGTGATAGGCTCACTTCCTTCATTCTGGAAAAAATGTGTGCCAGCTCCTATAGTCATATTTTGTTTTTCTTTTAAGTAAAACTTGTGTTCCATGAAGAAAAGCAACCAGTGTAGCTCACAATTCAATTGCACGAGTGCATTTTCTCAAGACAACCTTCATATTTCTAATGATGCAGAAGTGATTTATGAGTAGTTCTCATTTTGTCATCCAAGATATTAAAAAGACATGTTCTCAAGGTTAAAACTTAATAAAATTAATTATTTTTACGCTTAATCAAGGACATCTTAAATGAAATTAGATTTTTTTGAAAAAACTATGAGTGTATGGTGGTGAATACAAAGACTACTAGTGCTAAGGCACCAGCAGTTTTATCCACCATTGCTTTTGCACCATCTGTATTAATCCAGCACAGCAACAAATGCAAATGATTTCTTAGTATTATTATGAAAATACTTTGTGCTTTAGTGATCATCTGAGAGGGTCTTAGGGACCTGAAGTGTTGTGTACCACACTTTAAACCCTGTGTACATTGCTTCACCTAAGATAGACAAGAAAATGTTCAGTCTCATCAGACTAGTATTAGAAACCAAATACAAGGAATTTCATTAAAAAAATCTGCTCCTCTAAAAACGTCTCTTCTGTAGTTGACATATCTGTGTTTACACATAGGACAATTATTTGGAGAATAGTAACTATAGTTATTCAGGGTTGGAGGAACCACCTATAAGAGAAGAAAGATGAAAATAATTAGAATGTTACTTCAGAAAGAGAGGGGGTTTGTCTGTAGTTTAAAAGGTCATGATTTAATTTGTCTGGTATTTTTCAAGCACTTGTAGAGTTCTATGTATTATATAAAGAGGCATATCCCTAGGGTCCTGCTCTTATAAGAGAACTTGAGTGTAGTTGGTAAGGCAGGATATATAACCGTAATAAGGGAAATGAGAATCCAAGAACTAAATAGAGACATAAGACAACAATATCAGAATTTGCCGCAAGCCAACATGTGATTCAAAGCTTAATGAATGGTACAGACAATCAGAGCTCTGCAGTCCCAGGTGAATCTCACCAGTCCTAGCCTCAAGCTAGAGCTGCTGTCTTACTGCCAAGAGCCTGCCCTTGCCTTCAACCTCCCTTCCACCCAATTCTGTCACCAGTGAGGTTTCAGACTAGCAAGACAGAAGCTTTCTCCTGACTAGTGTGGCAGGGTAGTTAGGGAGCTCTGAACATGTGTTTGTTCCTGCTAGGCCTTCCTTCATGGTCCCAGCCTCTAGTGTGTGTGCAGTGCTACACCTCAGAAGCTTCTTGTACATAATTTATGTAACATAGTGAATTATTCATTTGGAAATTATTGATTACTGAGTTCTGTAGGTGTTGCAAATGTTAATATGTTTCATTCTACAATATCAAAAAAATGCTTTTGTTACTACCGTGGATCTCATCAGGAAAGTCTTTAGATATTCAGAAGCAGTTCAGTTGTCAGTGAAGAATACGAGTTTTCTAAAACTCTAATTTGGAAACTCTAATCACACTCTTTTCCTTACTTTTGTGAAAGCCTAAATGCTTAAATTGAGAGGATGATGCCAAGTGGCATACATAGGGAAGGATGAAGCCAAAGCAGGTGAGAGGAAGCAGTTCCTCAAGATGGAACAGGGCTTTAGTTGGTGAGGCAGAGCTCCAGGCAGAGGGTGGGACCCCAGAGGGGCTGGCTGTGGGGGCACCGAGGGAGGCTGCTTTGTGTCTGTTACTGAACCAACATTCCTGGAGCGACCACTATGAGTCAGGTGCTGGGTGGAGAGAACCCTGGTGATGAGGGTCTAGTGGCTGCCCTGAGAACCTGCTTAAACTGTTTCTAAACTTGGTTATTTAGCTTTCTCACTCCAGATGTCTTTATGTACTGAAAGCTCTTTTAATTCTTTGCATACTCTGCAGTGGCTGTACAGCCTCTCCCACCTAGATGGCACTCCCCATATTGCTTTCTAAAAATATTGTGGGTTCATGGAGAGTTGGTGAGCTTTTAGAGGTAAAGGAGAAAAACCTAAGAATACTCCAAGGTGACCCTGAAGGTCTGCTTGGGAAGGTTCAGAAGGAGATAGAGTATAATGTTCCTTCTGTTGAACATGAAGGAGAAAATAAACAAAACGAGATTACAGACAGGTACTTTCCCAAAAGCAATGCTTTGAAAAGGCCTAAATGAAGGCAGACCTTCAGGCTGTGTAACAGCAGGCATGTCAAAACCTGCTCAAAAGTTCCCACCAAGGTTTTGGTTGGACACTTGGTTATTTGTCAATGTGATGGAAAAATGCCTTATGCCAGGCTGCTGGGGGTTTGCCATGAAGAAGAAACAGGACTACCCTAATAAAGAGACAGAGAAAAACAGAAACAAAAACAATGGAGACTGAAGAGTGGGAGAGAGAGGTGGTTTTCCAGTGTAGGTACCAAACCCATACTCCATCCTTCCAGCTCTCTGCAGTTTGTTGGTCTCCTCATCACTCCAGTTGTGGCACTGGGAGGCCTTCTCTTTCACTCACGCCATTCATGTCTTGTTTGGCCTATTCATGGTGGCACAACTTGGAGAACTAAGGGCGTTTTCCAAGAAACAAGGATTCATAACTTTCCGGACATGTTGCAGAATGAGTGAACCTACTGGGAGTCTATTTGAATAAGTGTCTCCAGCCCGATGGAAATGAATTTTTCCCAAGAAAGGGAGTTGAGGTGTACAAACTTGGTTCCAAGACAAGAGATTGGGTTTGGAGAAGTGGGATCATTCTCAATATAATTAGAGGTATACCAGGGTGATTTAGGGAAAGAATATAGCAAGTATAAAAAGATGAGCCATTAACTGGGGGAGAAGTTATTTTCAATACATATAACTAACAAAGGACGGATTCCTGATTATGTAAAGAATTGTTAAAAATAGTAAAAATTCAGCAGAGTTGGTTAAAATATTTATCACAGACATTTCACAGAAGAATAAACAGAAAGGATTAATAAGCTTAAGAAAATATTAGCAACTCCATTAATGAGTAAAATGCCCATTAAAGCCATAATGAGATAATAATTAATGATCAGCAAATTGGAAAAAATTAGCTCAATGATGTCACATGTTGACCCAGATATGGAGCAATGAGACTTTTCATACAATACTAGAAACAGGGTAAATTGGAAAATAGTTTGGTATTGCCTAGTAAAGTTGAACATTGTGTACACCATGACCCAGGAATTATTTTAGGAGTAGGAATATACCCTAGATGAACTCTTGTGTATGCATACCCAAGAAGATGTTAAAAAATAGTCCATGGCAGCATTGCTCATAATTTCTTTTTAATAAATTGGAAAAACTTAAAGTCCAGTAGCAGTAAAATGTGTAAAAAAATTAATATATATTCACACAATGGAAAACTCTCTATAAATGAAAATGAAAAAGCTACAGCTATACACATTAATATGAATGAATGTAAAAAGCAATACTGAGTGATGAAATCAAACTACTGAATGATTTATTTTATGTGAAGTTCAACAAACAGGCAAAACTAAGTAATACATAGTTAGGCATACCAACTCCTGTGGTAAAACTCTAGAGAACACAAGGGCCAGGCACAGGGGCTCATTCCTGTAATCCTGGCACTTTGGAAGGCCAAGGTGGGCAGATCCCTTGAGCTCAGGAGTTTGGAAGCAGCCTGAGCAACATGGTGAAACCCCGTCTCTACAAAAAATACAAAGATTATCCAGGTGTGGTGGCACATACCTGTAGTCCCACCTACCCGGGAGGCTGAGGTAGGAGGATTGCTTGAGGCCAGGAGACTGAGGTTATATGGCCACAGCAGTGAGCTGTGGTCACAAAAACAAGAACATAAGGGAATAACAAGCATGAAATATAGGGTCGTGGTTACCACTAGAGAGGACTGGAGAGAGGGGGCATTGATTGTGAAGCATCTAGGTGACTTTCAAGGTATTGGGAATGCTATATTTCTTAAGGTAGGTTAGTTTAATTTTAAAATTATTATTATTTTAAAATTATACATTATGTATACTCTTACACAATATAGCTTATGATAAAATTATAACTGGAAAAAACAATTTGATTAAGAAATTAATAGTATCTTTCTTTGTTGACTAGAGGTTTATCATGAAAAATTAAGAGATATTTTATATCCCCCCTCCTCTCTGGTAGATTGCTTCTGAACATGGCACAATGTTTTCCATTTTGCATGTCGTTTTGCAATATGACTTTGCTGTCACCCATCAAAAGGTGGAATCTAGGCCGGGCGCGGTGGCTCACGCCTGTAATCCCAGCACTTTGGGAGTCCAAGGCGGGCAGATCACAAAGTCAAGAGATCGAGACCATCCTGGCTAACACGGTAAAACCAAAAACTAGCCGGGCGTGGTGGCGGGCGCCTGTAGTCCCAGCTACTCAGGAGGCGGAGGCAAGAGAATGGCGTGAACCCAGGAGGCGGAGGTTGCAGTGAGCCGAGATTGCATCACTGCACCCCAGCCTGGGCGACAGAGCGAGACTCCGTCTCAAAAAAAAAAAAAAAAAAGATGGAGTCCATTTTCTTGCCCCTGGAATCTGGGTTGACCCTGTGACTTCATTTTGTCAACAGGATGTAGTGAAAATAACATTGTGCAACTTCTGAGGCTAAGCCTTAAGAGAACACACAGCTTCTGTTCTCACCCTCTTGGAATCATGAGACCACCATGCCATGAAGACAGCCAGAGGGAAGATCATGTGGGAAAAGAGGCCCAGTCATCCCAGCTCTCTCATCTGAGCCAGCCCTAGCCAATGCACCTGCCGAATATAGCCACATGAATTAGCCTAGGCAAGACCAGCAGAAGAATAATTTAGCCAACCCCCAAAATCATGAGATATAAGAAAATCGTTGTTTTCAGCTATTAAGTTTTTGGGAGGTTTATTAAACAACAATAGATAACGAATATAGTCCCCCATAATAGAACCTGCGATTGGTGAAGTTCCCCGTAAAAGAACATGAAGCCAGCCCACCCAGAGGAGTGCCTTGTGCCAGACAGACATTAGAGAATCAGCACTGGACAGAGGCATCGCATTGTAGAAAGACCAATGATAATTATAGCAACTACATGGAATTAGATCCAAGTACTGCCCCCATTTTCCAGGTGCTTTATGAGCTTAAGGGTTGTTATATGAGCCTACTAAATGGGAGCTACCACCACTCACTTATAACAGACACCTCTAGCCTCAGGATATGTAGACTTACAGTCATATTTCATTCATTTAGAAAAAGCGAGCAAAAGTGCTAGTTCTTTAAGTGAGTGTCATGAACAATTCACATGTCATATACCAGCATACATGGCTGAGATTATCCCTGATTCCTCTCCTACTTCCTGCCACATCCCAACCCCTTTAGGATTTAGGCCATTACCTTCATAGAGACGATGACAAGAAGAGGCATCACAACCTCTGAACTAAATGGAGAAACTAGGAGCACAAGACAAAACTGCTTATGAGCTGGACACATTAATTGGGGTTGACGGAATTTTCTTCAATCCAGGAGTTGACTGTTGCCAAAGCTTGGATTTGGGGATTAAGAACAAAAGTGAACAATGTCTTATTCAATGGAAAGGAAAAAGGAACAGTGGTGGAATATCTGGGGTGTCACTGCAGTCTGGGCAGTGGGCCCACATTGGGGCAGCACTCGGAAAGAGATAATATGGAACCTGTGAGAGCCCTCATTCTGATCCCAAGGATAGATGTCTAGGGGGAAATTAAGTCTGATGAGGCCTGAGGAATCGCAGGAGTCAGCTATGCTTGTGGTAAGGACACCATTGTGGGAGAGCTCTGGAGAGTCAGTAGGATTAATGTAAACAGGTAGTGAGTACTAAGGGCCAAGATGTGTACAGCAACGTGAGTATCTGTCTGTCCACGACTCAGCAGGAAACAGATGGCCCACTCAAGCTGGGCAATTAAAGAGAGTTTAATAAAAGGTTGATTTCAGTGGTGTGGACAGGGCTTACGGAATGTGACAAGGGATGGTGCGGAATCCTGGAGCAGTGAGAGAACAGGGAGCCTTTACCAGCCTGAAGGGGAAAGGGGAAAAACCAATTACAAGGGCTTAAGGAATGAGAAGTACAGAGAAAGCTGCCTGACAGGAGCTGTGAAGCTATGGCTTTCCAGAGACCCTGCTGATACACACCACACCTTGGCCAAATCCAACTGATGCCAGAGGGCAGAGGAGCCTGGTTAATGCAGACCTCTACAGATCAGTCTATAGGGCCACAGAGTGGAGTGAAGGGGAGAGTGGAACTGGGGAATCAAGTAGAAGATGTCAACACAGAGTACATAGCAGGGCCGGACAGTATGACTTTGCATCTTCCTCCAATGAGGCTCTACTTTCCCCAGATAAAAACAGAGAAAAGGCAGGGTGGAGATGTGGGGATGGGTGGTGGCTTGGGACCTGGTATAGTCAAGATTATTACTTACTTTTTGTAAAAAAATACTAATACTTGTATCTTTTTTAAAAATTTACTGTTTATTATTATAAAAAATGATGCTCATTTGTAGATGCAACCAATCAACAAAATATAGAAAAATCGGAAGAAGGAAACAAAATACAATGGTAATCTTTAATCTCAGCACCTAGAGATAATAACTATTTGCATTTTGGTGTTCCTCCTTCTAGTGTTTTTGTCTGTGTGTATGCATATGTGTGTGTGTGCAAAGGTGTATATGTGCATTTGTGTTATATATCTTCAGGTTACTTAAAAAATAATTGAACACATTACAAAATTCATTGTACTATACAACTTCTACCTGTAAATATATGTCAAAAACCTTATGTTTGTACTGCCTTTTCTTCATAGCCTTAAGGAAACAAAGGAACAAATCCCGGCTGTCACTGGTGGTGGCAATATGCTGGGATGAATAGACCACAGAACTGATGAGTGACATGTGGCAGGAGGGGCACATATGAAACATTTGTAAGAGGAGAGAAATAACTCTGAGAGTTTTGTTACAAATAGATTTTGATGACATGTTCACATATAACTTAGTTACTGAATAAGTCATTTGGGTAAATATCTATTTCTTTATGAATAACTATTTTCAAAGTTAAGATCTATCATATGTACAGCTTACAGTTTGCTCTTCTCATCTGCCATTCTACTGTGACTGTTTTCCTGTGTCATTAAATATTATTGTGTGAAAAGTGTTATCACTCTATTCACAGTCCCCTAAAGGGACCACCCTGATTACCACAAGACCCTGCTCCTCTCCTAACCCTTTCAGTCTTAGCTGTTTGGACCAGAGATAGGCCAAAGGGAGAAAAAACATGGGCCCGATTATGCCAATCAGTTAGTTTCAAGATTTTAGCCTGAGGGACACAGGCTGTGGTGAACATCTCGTCCATAAATTTTTGTGTTATATGTATGACTATATCCTTAGGGCACATTCTTGAAAGGTTAATTCCCTGGTCAAAAAGAATGGTGATGTTAAAAATCTTGATATATATTGCCAAGTAACTCTCCAGGAAAAATGTAGAGTGCATATCTTTATGTGTTATAAAATGCCTTGTTGATACCCCTTTTTAAATTTGCATTAGGATAGAAATGTTAATTTATTTGAGAAGTCATCCATTAACACGGTTCTGATAAAAAGGCCGTAATAAAAAGCTCACAAAAGGGGCTTTATCAGGCTGTGTTTCCCTATATTGATTAATTTATACTTTTCTAACTTTAATGGAGCCTGTTGCTTGAAAGCAAGTTGCTTCAAGCAAAGTTGCCATGGGACCTAGATTGGGGAGAGAATCTTGCAGCACTGGGAAGGAAACAACGGAGTGTGCAGATGCCCTAGTGAGGAGGCAGCCAGGTTCTGATGGATGTGTGTAGAGGGTGGGAGACAGCGCGCTTCTGCAGGCTTTGGCCATCAACTTTCCATCGGTTTGCTCCTTGCCTCTTACCAGGGTTGAAACTGCCAAAGGGGTAGTCTATTTTCCTTGCAAGATTCAGCACAGTAGGGACACTTAGCAAAGACTTTTTTTTTTTCTTTTCATTTTGTAGCTGAAGAGAGAAAATGAGATATTAGAGAGGAAAGGGTATTCTTCTGGGGACAAGGTCTATGGCCTGAGAAGCCTGCCTTGTGGCTATTGTGGAGTGGAGGCAAAGGTTTTTTGAATGCTGGCATGGGGTCAGCAAACTACGGCTCTCAGACTGTGAGCTAAGAATGTTTTTTGTATTTTTATATAGTTAAAGAAAAGAAGAATCTTTTGTGATATGTGAAACTTTTATTACATTCATATTTCATTGTCTATAAATGAAGTACTTGGGCAGTCGAGAAGTTGTGACAGAGACTGTATGGCTCACAAAGCCTCAAATGTTTACTATCTGGCACCTCGAAGAAAACGTTTGTCTACCCCTGTGATAGAAGAGTAGCTCCTGCCTTGAGCACTTACTATGTGCCAGGTATTGTAGTCGTCACTTTACATGCATTTCCTCATTTAGTTTTCCTAACTTTTCCTATGAAATAGTGGGTATGTAATTTATTGATGTTTTTACATCTTGAAAAATGAAAAGTTTAAGAAGTTAAGTTTTTGAAACCTGGTAAAATGGTGAAGCTGAGTTTCAAAGCCAGGTTTCTGACCAGAGAACCTGAAGGTTTAATTGCGTGATCTGATGAATAGTCAATGGACATCTTTCTACAGTGATCTTTAGGCTTTTGTTTCTTCTCAGATTCCTAAACTTTAGTGAATCTGTAGCTGGTATAGAACAAGATAGAGTACAGAAAATGCCTGATGTGTCTCCTGTCACTGAGCAGGGATTAATAGATGTTAGCTAAGACTATTATAAAAATATATAATGATTAATACTAATGAAGTGTCCAAATAATTTACTTTGTCCTTGATATCCTTAGGTCAAGTTATCATTGTTTGTTTCTCTCTCTCTTTCTACACACACACACACACACACACACACACACACACGCCTACATCTTCGAAGGCAACAGTCTTGAGATAAAACTTTGTTCACCATTTCCCCTTCTTAAAGTGCAGCTTAGTAATGTTTTCTTTCTCTGCTCAGCGTATCCATTCCTTTTAATTTCTATTGTGGCTCTAATGTCTTCCAGCTGTTGCCACAAATCTTTCCCTTCCTTCTCCCTCCACCTCACTTCCCTAATCCATCTCCATTTCTGATCTCTCTGTAGAACTCAAAGGGCTTTCTGTCCCAGGAAAAAAGAAGGCTTTCAGCATAGGAGGTTTGCAATGCCGATGCTCCAGTAAGTGGGGCAATCTAACAACACAATTACGTTTTTGACATTTAGATGCCTTTTATGAGCCATCTAGCTTTGTGAACTCTGTTTTCTGAAATCAGAGGTTTTCAAAGGTGCAAGAGATTTTATACATTCTTTAAGTCAACCTCATGACTATTGTTAAAATTCTTCTAGCACCTCTTTGACCCATGGGTACCCAGGTTCATTTGGATGCTTCCAGTGTCTAGGGGCTCACTTTTCTCCCAAGGTAATCTATTCCTTTATGAGAAAGCCAATTATTAGAAAAAGCTCTTCCTTAAGAGTTTGCCACTCTGTTACATCTATCCAGCGGTCTCAGGAGTCAAATAAAAAACCCTACTCCTTCTTCCACAGGATAGTCATTCATACATTTGCAGGTTGTCACTATGTCTTCCTAAACCCTCCCTTCTGCCCTTCCACATAGACATTTGTGTCCAGTCCTCAGGACAGTTCTGATAGCTGTCATTGGAAGGAGTTCAGTTCATTGTCGTGATCTCTTTTCACCTGGAGCAGTGCTGGACAGAAAATACTTTACATGGTCTGCCCAGCACCAAATTACATGGATTTGGACTATCGGCAGTGTGACCTTGCAGATTGGGATGAAAAACAAGGCAAAACCTGGAGAGATACCCAGAATTTAGTTGCAAACACAAATTGCAAAAGTTGTGTGATCCTAAAGCAATTAGCAGTACATGAAAAAAATTAGAATGTTCCACCAAGTATAAGGACTTTTAGAGTTAGATGGAAAAGCACTTATTTATCTTAAGAACCAAAGAAATGCAAAATCCAGTCAAATAATTAGTTTGGGTAGGAACTGCAGATATCTAGGCGAAGAATAAAAATGAGGGATAGTATAGAACTTGGATCCAGGGAAATGGGTTTCTTGTCCTCCCTTCTCCCTCTTCTCTCATCTCATAAACACTCTGATATTACATAGTATTACGATAAAAACTAATTGGGTACAAAGCATTTCATCGAGTTTTCCAAAAAAGAAAATACAAATGGCTCCCCACTAAAATCTCTGATGATTTTGTAATCTCATTCTGAGAAGGTCATTTTCCACATTATACACATTATATGAGTGGGTAATCCCAAAATTTGTACAGGATAATAAAATAATTAACTTAAAGGCTAAACCGTTTCCTATCTTGGAAGATTTGGAATTGTGTAGATATGTTTTAAGAAGAATCAAACGTAGTATATTAATATTTTTATATCATGAAATTGGTGTATAGTTAGCAATTTGTGTATTTGAAATAATTAGAAAAATTTTTGAGGGTCATTCTTGTTAACCCAATTTAAAATGTGTAGTTGAGAACTTGACTTAGACTTACAGTTTTAACTGAAAATCTTACTAAATTTATATACAGTATTAGAACATTTAGGAAAATCTGGGACATCATATTTATAAATATATTATTTTAATATTAATTGCCTGGGAAGTTTTGTCTTGTAAGTCAGTGGTTAAAGAGATTTGCCAAAATATAACAGCTATTTTAAATTTATAAATACAGTTCAAATGTTTTAAGGTCTTTAAGTTCATAGGTAGGGCCAAGTATTATTTCAAAGTCCTTTTAAAAATGATTGTTAAGGCCGGGCGTGGCTCACACCTGTAATCCCAGCACTTTGGGAGGGCGAGGCAGGCAGATCACAGGGTCAGGAGTTCGAGACGAGTCTGGCCAGCATGGTAAAACCCCATCTCTACTAAAAATACAAAATATATATATATATATGAGATTGTTACATGAGCTTACCTGTGTAACAAACCTGCACATGTACCCCTGAACCTAAAATAAAAGTGTTAAAAAAGATTGTTTAAATTTACTATAATTGAGTGATAGGCTTTGTCACCTCAACTTAAAAACTTAAGAAATCGATTTTTAAAATACATATCTTAAAGTATCATATATTAAAATTTAAATCCAAACTTAATCCCTCGAATAGTCTTTTCAAAGGTCACTTCAAGGGTCTGAAAAACCTCACACTGAACAATGATCTCCCTGATGGTCAGCAGCCTCCTAGGTTGGGTTGGTAATTTCAGCCCAGGCTGAAAAATTCTTATTCATACTGAGCTTGCAATCAATTGATCCCTAATTTACCCTTTCCTGAATTTTTCTCATATGAACTACTATCATGTTAGGGTTACCCAGTTCTGAACTTGTGCAGTTCACATTTTGGACATGAGAACAGGACTTTGCATTTATCCTTATCAATTGTCGTCTTGCTGGCTTGGCACCATTATTCCTTTCTTGCTAAGATTAAATGCTGGCTGACTGAGTTAGTTTTGTTTCTCTCATCAACCTAATTTTCTATACTAGCTCTTCTTCCCCAGATACTATGGCTATGGGTGAAATATGAAAGCTTCCCTGTGTTTAGCTCCTCCCACATTTATCCAAATCAAATTTTCCTTTGCAGCATAGCTCAGTTTCCTAGGCCTCAGTCCTCACTGCTTTCCCCTTTTCTAACTTCCTGTAACTTCCTTTCTAACCAATCATTTTGTCCCTTAATTGCATGATAGCATGCGCTGACTTAACTTTCCCTTTCAGGGTGTTAGCTCCTAGAGTATAAGAGCTTTGACTTATTTGTTCTTCAACAGCTAGCACAGAGCCAGTGGTTGATCCGTAGGCATTTGTTCAATGAAAGAATTTCCACAGAAGCATCATTACATACAGTTTCATTACCACCTGTGTGCAGATAGCTTTTCAATCATACAGATATGACTGACTTCTCAGACTCTTGCCAGGGCATCTCTCTAGTTACATTAGTCGTATTAGCAGCAGCAGCAGCAGCAGCAGCAATCACAGCAAATAATTCCTAAATACTTAACATGTGACAAACATTGCTCTAAGTGCTTTATCTGCATTAACTCATTTATTCCTCACAATATGCTTACAAGACAGGTACTATTATTATTTCCACTTAGACAAGGAATGGATGAGTAACATGCCCAAGATCACACACTAGTAATTGGTAGAATACACTGGTATCTGCATGCAGATTCATTCCAGAACTTGCACTTCACAGGGTGCCCAAATACTGCCTTAAATGTGAATTACATGGAATTTTGTATTGAAAAGAATTTCAAGTATCTTCTAGTCCAGTGATCTTCAAACTGGAGCATTTGTATTTCTAGAGGAGTAGAAGTATTTTTCAAAGGGTACTTGAGCACAGATATTTGAAGAGGATCCATTTCTAGATCCTGAACTTCCATATTATTATTATTATTAACCTTTGTGTTTTATTAAATTAGGTCTGCCTAAGAAGTGGTTCCTGTTCACAGTAGTCATTTTCCCACTTTACAAAAGAAAGACATGTTCCTCACCCACCTAAGATCTTACTTTGGTGCCTTATTACAAGTTGTGAGGCTCCCTGGGCACTAAGCAAAAGGGAAGCCTTAATTAACAATAGCACCACGAATCCCAGGAAATTTGATCTTTGGGGAGCATTTCTATGTAAGCATTTTCAGTAACTTGCCTAAACAGATGGAAATTGAGGGTTTATCTGTAATTCCAAACTAGCTAATGATAGAGCTGAGAGAAAAGCTACATCTCAAATCACGAAAAATGAATTTCAAAGTAGGGGTTTATAGGAAAAGGAAAAGTTTTGAGGGAAAGGATTGGAGAAGGGATTTCAGTTGGGAGGAGAGTAGTATAAAAGAAAGTTTGGGGAAGAAATTAGTAAGCACTATATCAGAGACCTATGGATTTTTCTAGTTTAGGTCTGGTTTTGAAAAGAATGAGAAAATGGGCTATTTCAATGACGATGAAGGGATTTCAAAACTATCCTTGAAGAAACATAATGCTGCAGTAAATTACAAAACAAAAGAATCCTGAATGCTTTTATAGGAGAACTGGGTGGGATAGAGATCTCAAAGAGAATGTATTCAAGAGGCTTTTGCAATAATTTAGGGGTCACATAAAAGTGTCTGGACTCAATAGAGGCTACACAACTGGAAAAGAAAGAGTGGGTCTGAAATAGATTGCAGATAAAATAATCAACAAGACTTTGGGGTAAGTACTGAAGAAAAATCAAAGATGGCGCCTGAGTTGTGAGCCTGGTGACTGAAGATATGGTGGCACATTATACTGACTTTAATAAGGAATGAGTGGGGAGGCAAGAAGAATGATTCATTCACTTTTAAAATCCATTCAACAAGTATTTATTGGGCAAATACTATGCAACAGTCACTACTAGATGGTGAGGTGAATATACAGCGGGGAAATAAAACATTTTGTTACTATCCTCATGGAGCTTGGTCCAGGAAGGAAGAAAGAAAGACAATAAGCAACAAAAATACCCAAATTCCAGATAATTGCTATTGAGGAAACAAATTGTGTATGGATGATAGGGAATAACAAAGGAGGGGTTTCTACTTAGAGCAAGTGGTCAGATAAACCCTATTTAGGTGATATTTAAGATGACATATCTAAAGCATAAGCCTAATCTCTTTTTTGCTGTCCAAAGAGCAATAAAAGAGGCAAGTAACATTTCTTAAGCACTGAAGACTACCAGAAGTTTGATACCATATGACCACATTCTCATTTTACAGATGAGGAAAACTGATGCTCAGTAACAAGCTGATCAATGTCACATAGAATTCAACACCATGAACCCAAACAATGTCAATACCTTATAAGTGCTTCTAAGGAGAATGAATCATCAAAGAAAATAATCTTTAGCAAAGAAGCTGGACTTGATCCTGGAAGGACTATAGCAGACATTATAAAGAAAGAAGACATGTAGCTACCTCAGATGAATTCAGACCACTGGATTGAGACAAGTCCTAGACACTGAAGGAAATTTGGACTGTAATAGACAGCCACTGTCAGAACCCTCTGAAAACACGGGGAAAGCATCAGTGATGAACAAATGTACCCCCTTTTAACATAGAGATGGGAGTGGTAGCTTATGAAAAGAATAGGCCAGTGGAACTGATATTGATCTCCCTGCCAAATTCTGGACTAGTGTGCCAACAGAGAGGTTAGGAGCCCAAGCTTGGTGTCAGACACACTGTAAAGGAGCAAATTTCAGTTCCTCCACTTCCTAGCTGTCTGGGCTCAGGTTCTTCATCTGCAAACAGATGAAAATGACCATTTTATAGGGATGTGAAGGTGCAGTGAACTCATGTATATACAGCACTTAGTACAGTGCACAGTAGATGGAGAGCATTCAATAAACAGCAACAATTACAGTTACAATTTCTCAAATTGCTTATTAAGCACATGACTGGCAAGCACTTAGAAAAGGAAGCGGTAATAGCCAATCAGTCCTTCATTCTACAAATAATTCTTGAGGGCCTGCTAGGGGTCTTTCCTAGGGAGAAAAGAAAAGATGCGAAAAGGAATTACGTTTTATATTCTGCCTGAAATGGAAAGATTTGGCTTATTCATTAACTATCCTATTTCCATCACTAGTTATACCGTACACAGTTCTTTCTGCCTGATCTGGCAGGGAGGTTGTAATTCTGCATTTTTGTGTGTGGCGTTGCAATCTATCTGTTGCCATGGAGAGATAAAGTGAAAAGAAGGCAAACCCTGGCTTCAATACAAACAGTGTCAAAGAACAAATATAGAAAAAAAGTAATGAAAACAAATGGAAAAAGCGAAATGGCTTTCTGCTTGAATGTGTATATGACAGCATGAAATCTGTTCTGGCATGAGGGAAAACAGGAAATAGAACCAATACCTTATGTTTTAAATATTTGTTTAAATTCATACTTTTAAATGTAAAAGTAGCCATGAAGATATCATAAGAAGAATGCAGAAAATATCAATTGCAAATCATTTTTACACTTTATTTTCTTTGTGGTTAGAGCTAATTTGATAGCGATTTTTTACTCTGAAGACCTGACACCTAGGTTGTTTGAATTGCAAAGATGATATAAGGATACGTGGCTCCTTTTCATTTAGACTTGCAAAAAATAATTTAAGAAATTTTAGTTACATCATTTAATTTCACATTCTCTTTCCCTAACACATACTCTCCTGGTAGAAAGGCATACTTCTTGTGATGGCATTGGAGACAACGAGGCAATTGATATTTATTAAACACCTACTACATTGTATACATTTTCATATATATTATTTCACTTAATGTACTCAGCAACAAGGGGTCGAGGATACTCTCTCTATTTTTAATCAGGAGCTAAGGTTCAGAGAAGCTGTGGGACTTGCCCAAGATCTCACTGCTAACAAGGCAGGTTAGGGATTTTTATCTCAAATTTTTTGACTCTAAGCTTGGAGCTCTGACCACTTTCTGATACTACCTCCTATCAAACTCAGTGGTTTAGAGGACAGAACACAGGCTGGGAAGAGGAGATCTGGGTTCTCATTCCCGGTGTTAAAAACTGTGGGATAGTGGAGAAACTACTTTTCTGGGGTCATTTTCTTATTTGTAAAAGAAAAAATGGAGGGCTACAAAACCTGGGGTCACCCTCCAACTCCATCCCACAGGTCTACAATCTGTGGTCAGAGGTGGATTCGCTGTGAAGCTAATAAAGTTTGAGCTCCAGAAATCCTCACTTGCACAGCTCCTGTGAATGATAGTTGCTGCAAGGAGCTGTAGAATGTTCTAGGTGGAGAGAAATGCTACATTGCCATCAGGAAACATTCCTATGTACTCATTTCTGGAAAACCACCTAAAAACCATTCTCAGAGGAATGGTTCTGAATTTCTAAGATTCCAGGAGTTTGAAAGTCTAAATAAATATTCACTTTTGTACCTGATGTGTTTTCACATTTTTTAATCCTTTTTTCCTAATGAAGGCCTTACAAATTGTATAAGCATCAGGCTCTGTCTCCCTCTGTTTTGGTTCTGTGGAGCAGTGGAAAAGGGAGCAGGAAAAGGAGGAAAACTGAAGCAGGAGACTTCAGAAGCTTCCTTAAGCTGCCCAAGTGCCCTCAAAGCTGCCAACCTGCTTTGTATCCCATAGTTCTTCCCTGGAGAGGAAAGTCATATTCTACAGAGATTGTGGGGCCTATGCACCCTCCTGGTCCTTCCTCAGACACATGACTACTTTGGACAGCTGCTGTCCTGACTTGTGGGCACCCTGAGATGCCACTCATGCCCAGCAAGCATAAGCTCAGATCCTCCCCAAGTAAAAGCTTTTATTGTATAAGCATCAGGGTCTGTCTCTCTCTGTCTTGGTTCTGTGGAGCAGTAGGAAAGGGTGCACAAAAAGGAGGGAAACTGAGGCAGGAGATTTCAGAAGCTTCTGCCTCAGTTTGTTTTATTTAAAAATTTTTTTTAAATAATAATTTAAAAAATGCCCTACAAAGAAAAGGACAGAAGTCCCCACTCATCAGCTCTGTGTGTGGAAACTTCTGAGGGACAGTGGCAAAGAAAGGCCTCCAGGCAGGAGGCCCTGTGGAGGAAAGAATGCCTTTGAGAGTCAGTATTTCAGCAACCTTGGGAACCTCTCAAGAACCAACTGATACTGAGATCTTCAACCATATTCTGCCACCTGCCTGGCCCACGTCTGCTAGCCTGTCTTCCCTGCTGTCTTTGCCACTCCCACCGCTTATGGTTCTCACTTCACAGTGTGAAGAAATCACAAGCAAGGGTGGGCAACAAGTTCTCAGTCTGTGTCTACATGGGAATCAAAGCAGCAGTCTGGATAATTCAGGGTGGAAAACTTTCTTTTGCATCAATCTTGTTGATCACTTATTTCAGGCATTTTTCTTTTTGAAATGTCCTAATGATTACTTCCAATTGCCACTTCAATTTAAAAGGCAATAAATAACCTCTGAGCTCCTTTCTCAAGCAGTTTAGTTACAAGAGGTGGAATGGCTGAGGGCAGAATAAATCTTTTTGAGGCCTCTTGCCTTGTTTCTTGGGAGACTCATTTTGATCTTAAGTAGACCAGATATTGCAGAATGTACATGCAGGGCCTGTGTTTGTCCTCATACTCCTTCCCACCATCTTGACTGCCATCCTCACCTTCACCCTAACTTCCAGTTCCAATGATCCTGAACCTCTGGGGGCTCAGCCTTTTTTGTAGGCATGGCTTAGAGGCTTAGGAAGGTCTGAAATGAGGTTCTGTGAATACCCAAGTCAAGCTCTGTTGATCTCTCTAGAGACTGGCACTGCCCAATACAACATCCTGCTGTATCGAGAATATTCCATGTCTGTGCTATCCAATGGAGTGACAATGGACTGAAGTGTACGAGTCACATGTAGCTACTGAGCACTTAACATGTGCCGCTAAGAAAATGAAGTTTTAATATTATTTGATTTTAATTAATTTAAATTTAAATAGGCTCGTGTGGCTGGTGGCTATCATGTTGGACAGCACAATTCTAGGTCTCAGACGGCATGTGCCCCACCCCCATGGATCCACTTATGTTCCTGGTTTCAGACCAAAGTCATTGGGCAGGCAAATTAATACACTGTTAATCAGGAGGAATTGGTGGTATCAGACTTTCCATAAATATCTGAAATGGGTCGCTTTGCCCTTGTTCAGTAATTGACATTAAAGTGAGAAGCACTCATATTACAGAGTGCCCACCAGGTGAAAGCATCATAATTATATTATGTATATATGTATGTGTCTGAGACAAAAACATTCCACAATCTTCTGCCTCCCCAACCCCTTGATAACCTCTGTTAGGCTGATAGGAGCAAAGGTTGCTTACTAAAGAAACCAGAAAAGTGGAGACCAGGTAAACTATATTATATATGAAAGAGCCTGAGCTTACAGGAATGAGAAATGTGAAGAAGATACCTGAAGGGCAGGTAGAGGGTATCAGCAAAGGAGTCAGGAGTGTTAAGGAGAGAAAGAGATGAGAGGTTGGGACACCTGCCACCCAATGTGGGACTTTGGGGACTTGGTTTTGTCAAGAGTTTTAAGGATATTTTGCTCTGTATTAGGTACTTCAATAATAATTTTCATAGCACACACTTTTAGTACTATGTCCCAGCACTGTTCTTTATATCTATTAATGTATTGAATCTTGAGCCTCTAGGCCTTGGCTTTAAGAGAAGCTGAGTTCTCGGAGGTTAAGGACCATTGGGACTGAATGTTAGGGCAGAAGTGAGGGTGGTTGTCAGGGTGGTAGGAAGAAGAATGGGCACAGACACAGGTCTTGCATCTAAATTCTGAAGCTCTAGCCTACCTAAAATCAAGATAGGTCTCCAAGAAACAACGCAGCAGGCCTCAGAAACATTTGTCCTAACTTGGCCATTCCACCTCTTGTCATTTCCAGTCCTACAGAGTAAATACTTTCATTACCTCCATTTTACAGATGAAGAAACAGAGGCACAGAGATGACCTCGGTAACCTGCTCAACGGAACACAAACAGTAAAGTGGGAAAAGCAGGATTTGAACTTAGGCAATCTGACTCTTAAGTCCATGGCTTAATCATACATGTGTTGCCCCTTCTAAGTCCCGTTTGCCATCCTTAAAGACACTTCTTAGTATATATGTGTTACTTTTCAAAGTATTTTGAAACTGATTTCTGTTTCCTTTGAGTGTGACACCCTGGCTAGACAGGATGGGAAGAAGGTGGCCTAGATTTATTTGAGACCCATACATGATCTCCTAACAACTCAAAGAAGTTTCTATAATTATCTTTATTTTATAGGTTTGAGAGGATAAATGGCTTAACCAAAATCATGTCACAAGGATTTGAATAAAAGTCTGTGGCAAGGCAGCCAGATCACCTGAGGTCAGGAGTTCGAGACCAGTTTGGCCGACATGGTGAAACCCAGTCTCTACTAAAATTAGCTGGGCATGGTGGCACATGCCTGTGATCGCAGCTACTTGGGAGGCTGAGGCAGGAGAATTGCTTCAACCCAGGAGGCAGAGGTTGCAGTGAGTGGAGATTGTGTCACTGCACTCTAGCTTGGGCAACAGAGTGAGACTCTGTCTCAAAACAAAAACAAAAACATCTTTGGGGCTTTTCTTCATGTTCTTCCAATTACCAATATTTTTGACTCCACAGTTATAGTTACTGCTTCTTAGCTTTAGGAAAAATGTCACTGGCTTTTTCACCTAAATTTGAGTAAGTGAGAAGATACTGAGTAAGTTTGACAGAAAGGAAGCAAGCCACAATTCTATCATTCTGTCTCCTGGAGCTGGTAGTTTCTTACAGGGCTACTCCACATTAATTATGAGGGATGGATCCCAAAGGGAATAACAGCAAAATGAAGATGGTTTGCAGAAAATGAGATTTATGAGCAGAGGCCAAAGGAATTGGATTCATAGATTTGTAAGCATGTTTCTCAACTCTTTCTACATGAAAATGACTTGAAAAGCTTTTAAAATACAAATGCCCAGGGCACAAGGCAAGGATTTTGTTATGATTTGAATGGTTGTCTACTGCCAACTCATGTGAAATTTAACTGCCACTGTAACAGTACAGTCTTAAGAGGTAGGACCTTTAAGAGGTGATTAGGCTGTGAGTATTCGGCCCTCATGTATGGATTAATGCTGTTATGGTGGGAGTGGGTTCATTATCATGGGAGTGGATTCCTTATAAAAGGACAAATTCAGCCTCCTTTTGTCTCTCTCTTACCCTCTCACTTTCTCACCTTCTGCCATGGGATCACACAGCAAGAAGGCCCTCACCAGATGCTGGTGTCTTGATCTTAGACTTTTTAGGCTCCAGAACTCTGAGAAATAAATTTCTATTCATTATAAATTACCCTGTCTCAGGTATTCTGTTACAGCAGCACAGAAGGGACTTGGATTCCAATCAGTAAGTTTAGGAACTTTCACCTAAGCCCTGGCATAGAGATGAGGCAAAAAGAAGGGATGGGCATGTTTGTGGCTGTGCAGCTGGTCACATTTCCACAGCAGCCCCTTAACAAAGTGGGTGTATATTTGGATACTACAGGCTGAAGGTCTGTGTTCAAATTCTGGTTCTGATCCTTATTAGCTGAATGACTTTAGCCTTGTAAATTAATTTTCCCAAAGTATAATTTTTATCATCTGGAAAATGAGGATGTTTTTCTCCTTTACTACTGCCTGTTATGTGGAATTGGGTTTGAGGATTATTTAAAACAATGATGGACAAATTAACCTGGCACACAGCAGGTGCTCAATGCTTTTGATAGATCTGATTTAAGAATGAATGGAGAACATTTGGAACAAAAATATCTGTCAAACATAGGGATATACTACCAAGAGCAAATGAATTTTACTCTGGGGATTTTAAATACTTTGTGATTTTCTGAGCACTGATTACTAAGTACTGCCATATACTTTAAAGTTTCCTTATAATTAAGCACACTGGCCATGGAATTATTTTCTGATGAATTATAAGACATACCTTTCATTTTTAAAGGAATTTTTAAAATTAATAGTACACTTTTATCATGAGTAATTATATTTTTAATTGCACAAATGTCCATCAAACATGTTCTTTTTCAAATGCTACAAAGCACTGGGCATTTCCAGAAAAGTCTGTTATCTGTTAAATGGCTGCCATGGAAATTCTTTTAAAGGCCGAGTACAAACCAGACCTGCATTAAAGCACTTTAGAAGTATCAACATAAGAGCTAATTAATTTTCTTCAAAGACATTAAACTAGTTTAGAGTTATGACTATAGCATTGAAGGAAATGAATAACTGAAGTACTAGCAAGTAACTGTCTCTCTTTCAAGGCAAGGGTAAAGTTATAGAGTGCTAATCCTCCAACTCTTATAGCAGAAATACCAAAATCTGCAAGTGGGCACATACACTCTCTGGTTTCATTCTCAGAAGAAAAAAGAACTCCTAACATGGAATAATTGTTTGTCCTGCTCTTTCAGAATGTGATCAGCCAATGCCCGTGAGTGACCACAGGGAAATTCACCTGTTTTACGCTGAATTTTTACAGAAAATAGAAGAGACCCTTTTGCGAAGAAGAATATAAATTTAATAGACCCTGAGTGTATTTGCTTGGCATTCCCTGAAGTCCACTGTAGGGCTGGCATTGTTGCCAATCATCTTCAGTCAGCAGAGCCCCGGTTAAAAATATCTGCCTGCTGTACCAAGAAGGCAAAGACAGTATTGCCTTTTAATGAGTCTGCTTGGCTGCCTGTTTCCCCAGTTTCCTCCTTGCTCCAACAAGCATACTATTGCAGGTTGGGTTGTTTAAGAGTAGGCTCAGCTCTCAGCCTTATTACCATCTTTTTAGACACCTTTGCTCCATGAGAGCCATGTGGAGGAAGAAGTGAATACGCAGATTGAAGCGCAAAAGAAGAAAGATGAGGCAGAGGTCCAGGTAAACTGCTAGCATGTGCACTGTGGAGGCCACAGGAGCAGAAACATGGAATGTCAGAGGCTGGGGACGCTGGTACAAGTTGTTGGACTGTGTGCCACTGTCTGGAACTTATCTCTCAATGGATCTAGAACTTCCATCACCAACTGATCACCAAGACCACTTCTGTGAGACCCACTCTGCTCACACCAAAACAGCTCCTGTTAGTCTGGACCTGTGATATTCTAGACTAGTTCTGCTCTCAGATGTGGCTGAGTATAACATCTATATAAGTCATCTCTTCTGCTATCTTCGCTGAAGAATTTTTTTAAAAGGTAGGCTAATCAGTAGAGACTAAGATCCTAGGATTGACCTTCTGTATGAGCCTTCATCAGAGACATTCACACCAAATGCTGCAGATGGGCCTCATGATAATGGTGGACATGTTCTTTAACTATCTAAATCACATTATCATGGCTGGGCGCGGTGGCTCACGCCTATAATCCCAACATTTTGGGAGGCTGAGGCAGGTGGATCACCTGAGGTCAGGAGTTCACGACCAGCCTGGCCAACATGGTGAATCTTGGTCTCTACTAAAATTACAAAAATTAGCTGGGTGTGGTGGCATGTGCCTGTAATCCCAGCTACTTGGGCGGCTGAGAAAGGAGAATTGCTTGAACCCGGGAGGTGGAGGTTGCAGTGAGCCAAGCTGGCACCACTGCACTCTAGCCTGGGCAACAGAGGGAGACTCTGTCTCAAAAAATAAAAAATAAAAAATAAAAATAAATGTAAAAAATCACATTATCAGTATTGCTAGCCCCTTCTCCTGCTCACCCCAAGTCAAATTCTATTTCAATGATAGATAGGCAAGTTGGAAAGAGCTAGATTTTGATGTCAGAGAGACCTGAATGGATTTGCTGCTTTTCAGCTATGTGACCTTGGGTGGGTTAATTAACCTCTTAAGCCTGGTTTCCTTATCTATAGGATGAAAGTAATAAAATCAACCTAATGTAAGGATTAGAGGAAATGATTCATGTACAGCTGCCAGTACATAATAGGCAGACCTTTGGTCAGAAACATAATTTTAAAAAATTGATTCTTCTTGCTCCTGACCCACCCATAGTAACTTGTTTGGTAAATGATGCATCAAATTATTATACAAAAAGTTAAGGAAGCATAATATGGAGAAACTTGCATTTCTGGAAAATTATTGAACTATACCAAGCCATAATAATCAATCCCTTAGAAAAGCAGATTATAAAACTGTATATGCTTGTTATAAAAACACATGCATACACACACACATTCACATTAATGGAAAAAGCTTTGGGACGATGCAATAAGAGGTTATCAAAGGTTCCCTGCATGGTTGGTAAGATTTCATCTTTTTGCACAAATGGATTTTCTAATTTTCTTCAATGAATATGCATTAATTATGAAATTAAAAATCCATTTCTAAAACCATTTTGTAGCACTTAAATGGCATTGTTAATTTAAAATATATCTTTATCCCAGTTCCATCTTTTGCATCAGGACATTGACAGCCTGGTGCCCTGGAAGCCTTCCTATTTGCACAGTGGCACAGGAATAGCAGGTGCTGAGGCCTGTGTCTTAAGGTCCAGAGTCTGAGAGATAAGGGAGAGAAGACCTAATGAAGAACCAATGAGGAGTGCCTCTTTATTCTGCAACTGGGGGAAATTGCATTGCTAGATTAAGCACTTACTGGATGTTCAAGATGCAAAACACAGGAACTGTTCCTGAAGAGCATCAGGCAAGAAAAGGAAATGCTAACCTGGGGAATGGTCTTCCAGGCAGGAAATCTATCTGGAAGAAACATAAAGTGTACAAGGGCATCCAGTCAGCATCTGTCACTCCTAGATTTTCTCCCATATCTCTCTTAATTACTCTGTCCCAATAGGACTGCCCCATCCCATGCACCTCCGTGCCATTTCACATCACTAGATCTCCACTTATACTTGTGCAAATATATACATGCACACACAGGCACACATGTGAGTCCATATAAACACATACTTGTATGTTCCTGTTGTTCAGATCCCGTTGATAGAAAAGGGGCAAATCTTCCAAGATCCAAAGACCTCCTACAGGCTAGGTTGGATTAGGTGGGGGATCTTCCTTGGGAAACTAAGGGCAGCATGAAAAGAGGGAGATTCCTAAATATGGTTGATCAGAAAATCAAAGGTCTGAGTCAGGGAAGAGATACCCCAGTACCCCAACCTAGGGAATGAGCCAAGGTCAAAATGGAAACTAGATCCCAGGCCAGAAACTAAGAAAATTGGGAAACTGACCAGAAAGAAACAAAGTGGGTGTGCAGATCAGTAAAGGACAAGTGCTTGAAGCCAGGCAAACCTGGACTTATCTGTGCTTCACCACTCCCTAGTGTGATATTGGGAAAGTCTCCTCACCTCCCTAAGCCTTGATTCCTCGTCTGAAAAATGAGCTTGATTATACAACCTTACAGTGTTGTTGGGAAGATTCAATCAGGGGCAGACATGCATGTTACTGTAGGCCTGGCTTAATAACAGGCTCAGCTGTGTGGCTGTAGCCTGACCATCCAGCTTCAATGTAATGGAGACTGCAATGGAGAGTGGGGAACCCCAAGGGCACATCAAGTGAGGACGGGCCATGGCTTTGCTACCCTGGGTGCCCTTTATGTAGAAAATTTAAAAGTAGTGATAAAATGAAATAAAAAGTATTGTTGCATAGGCAAGCTGAGAGCCAAATCATGAATGAACTCCCATTCACAATTGCCACAAAAAGAATAAAATACCTAAAAATACAGCTAACAAGGGAAGTGAAGGACGTCTTCAAGGAGAATGACAAACCACTGCTCAGAGAAATCAGAGATGACAAAAACAAATGGAAAAACATTCCATGCTCATGGATGGGGGAATCAATATCGTGAAAATGGCCATAATGCCCAAAGCATTTTATACATTCAGTGCTATTCCCATTAAACTACCATTGACATTCTTCACAGAATTAGAAGAAAACATTTTAAAATTCATATGAAACCAAAAGAGAGCCTGAATAGCCAAGGTAATCCTAAACAAAAAGAACAAAGCTGGAGGCATCATGCTACCTAACTTCAAACTGTGCTACAAAACTACAGTAACCCAAACAGCATGGTACTGGTACAAGGACACACACATAGATGAACGGAACAGAATAGAAAACCAGAAGTAAGATTGCACACCTACAACCATCTGATCTTTGACAAACTTGACAAAAACAAGCAATGGAGAAAGGATTCCCTGTTTAATAAATGGTGCTGGGAGAACTGGCTAGACACATGCAGAAAATTGAAACTGGACCCCTTCCTTAAACCATGTACAAAAATAAACTCAAGATGGATTAAAGACTTAAATGCAAAACCCAAAACTATAAAAATCCTAGAAGAAAATCTAGGCAGTACCATTCAGGACATAGGCACAGGCAAAGAAGTCATAACAAAGAAGCCAAAAGCAATTGAAACAAAAGCAAAAATTGATAAATGGGATCTAATTAAACTAAAGAGCTTCTGCACACCAAAAGAAACTATCATCAGAGTGAACAGACAACCTACAGAAGGTCTAATATCCAGCATCTACAAGGAACTTAAATTTACAAGAAAAACTCAAACAACACCGTTAAAAAGTGGGCAAAGGACATAACAGATACTTCTCAAAAGAAAACATACATGCGGCCAACAAACATATGAAAAAAACCTCAATACCACTGCTCATTAGAGAAATACAAATCAAAACCACAATGAGATACCATCTCACACCAGTCAGAAAGGCTATTATTAAAAAGTCAAAAAACAACAGATGGCTGGTGAGGTTGTGGTGAAAAAGCAACAAACTTTTACACAATTGGGAGTGTAAATTAGTTCAACTATTGTGGAAGATAGCGTGGCGATTCCTCAAAGACCTAGAGGAAGGTCTCTTATACACATCTAGATGTGTATAAGAGACAGGTACAAGGGCATCCAGTCAGCATCTGTCACTCCTAGATTTTCTCCCATATCTCTCTTAATTACTCTGTCCCAATAGGACTGCCCCATCCCATGCACCTCCGTGCCATTTCACATCACTAGATCTCCACTTATACTTGTGCAAATATATACATGCACACACAGGCACACATGTGAGTCCATATAAACACATACTTGTATGTTCCTGTTGTTCAGATCCCGTTGATAGAAAAGGGGCAAATCTTCCAAGATCCAAAGACCTCCTACAGGCTAGGTTGGATTAGGTGGGGGATCTTCCTTGGGAAACTAAGGGCAGCATGAAAAGAGGGAGATTCCTAAATATGGTTGATCAGAAAATCAAAGGTCTGAGTCAGGGAAGAGATACCCCAGTACCCCAACCTAGGGAATGAGCCAAGGTCAAAATGGAAACTAGATCCCAGGCCAGAAACTAAGAAAATTGGGAAACTGACCAGAAAGAAACAAAGTGGGTGTGCAGATCAGTAAAGGACAAGTGCTTGAAGCCAGGCAAACCTGGACTTATCTGTGCTTCACCACTCCCTAGTGTGATATTGGGAAAGTCTCCTCACCTCCCTAAGCCTTGATTCCTCGTCTGAAAAATGAGCTTGATTATACAACCTTACAGTGTTGTTGGGAAGATTCAATCAGGGGCAGACATGCATGTTACTGTAGGCCTGGCTTAATAACAGGCTCAGCTGTGTGGCTGTAGCCTGACCATCCAGCTTCAATGTAATGGAGACTGCAATGGAGAGTGGGGAACCCCAAGGGCACATCAAGTGAGGACGGGCCATGGCTTTGCTACCCTGGGTGCCCTTTACGTAGAAAATTTAAAAGTAGTGATAAAATGAAATAAAAAGTATTGTTGCATAGGCAAGCTGAGAGCCAAATCATGAATGAACTCCCATTCACAATTGCCACAAAAAGAATAAAATACCTAAAAATACAGCTAACAAGGGAAGTGAAGGACGTCTTCAAGGAGAATGACAAACCACTGCTCAGAGAAATCAGAGATGACAAAAACAAATGGAAAAACATTCCATGCTCATGGATGGGGGAATCAATATCGTGAAAATGGCCATAATGCCCAAAGCATTTTATACATTCAGTGCTATTCCCATTAAACTACCATTGACATTCTTCACAGAATTAGAAGAAAACATTTTAAAATTCATATGAAACCAAAAGAGAGCCTGAATAGCCAAGGTAATCCTAAACAAAAAGAACAAAGCTGGAGGCATCATGCTACCTAACTTCAAACTGTGCTACAAAACTACAGTAACCCAAACAGCATGGTACTGGTACAAGGACACACACATAGATGAACGGAACAGAATAGAAAACCAGAAGTAAGATTGCACACCTACAACCATCTGATCTTTGACAAACTTGACAAAAACAAGCAATGGAGAAAGGATTCCCTGTTTAATAAATGGTGCTGGGAGAACTGGCTAGACACATGCAGAAAATTGAAACTGGACCCCTTCCTTAAACCATGTACAAAAATAAACTCAAGATGGATTAAAGACTTAAATGCAAAACCCAAAACTATAAAAATCCTAGAAGAAAATCTAGGCAGTACCATTCAGGACATAGGCACAGGCAAAGAAGTCATAACAAAGAAGCCAAAAGCAATTGAAACAAAAGCAAAAATTGATAAATGGGATCTAATTAAACTAAAGAGCTTCTGCACACCAAAAGAAACTATCATCAGAGTGAACAGACAACCTACAGAAGGTCTAATATCCAGCATCTACAAGGAACTTAAATTTACAAGAAAAACTCAAACAACACCGTTAAAAAGTGGGCAAAGGACATAACAGATACTTCTCAAAAGAAAACATACATGCGGCCAACAAACATATGAAAAAAACCTCAATACCACTGCTCATTAGAGAAATACAAATCAAAACCACAATGAGATACCATCTCACACCAGTCAGAAAGGCTATTATTAAAAAGTCAAAAAACAACAGATGGCTGGTGAGGTTGTGGTGAAAAAGCAACAAACTTTTACACAATTGGGAGTGTAAATTAGTTCAACTGTTGTGGAAGATAGCGTGGCGATTCCTCAAAGACCTAGAGGAAGAAATATCATTTGACCCAGCAATACCTTTACTGGGTATATACCCAAAAGAATATAAATCATTTCATTATAAAGATATATGCACATGTATGTTCATTGTAGCACTATTCACAATAGCAAAGACATGGAATCAACCCAAATGCCCATCAATAATAGACTGGATAAAGAAAGTGGTACATATACACCATGGAATACTATGCAGCTGTAAAAAGGAACAAGACAGTGTCATTTGCAGGGACATGGTTTGAGCTGGAAGCCATTATCCTTAGCAAACTAGTGCAGGAACGGAAAACCAAACACTGCATGTTCTCACTTATAAATGGGAGCTGAACAATGAGAACACATGGACAAATGGGAGGAACAACACACTCTGGACACTGGGGCCTGTCCAAGGGTTGGTGTGGAGAGAGAGCAATACCTAGATAGTCTGTGCAGCAAACCACCATGGCACACATTTACCTGTGTAACATACCTGCACATCCTGCTCATGTACCCCTGAACTTAAAATAAAAATTGGAAATCAAAAAGAAGAAGAAGAAGAAGGAGGGAGAAGGGAGAAAGGAGAAGGGGAAAGGAAAGAAGAAGAAGGAAGAGGAAGAGGAGGAGGGGGAGAAGGAGAAGGAAAAGGAAGAGGAGGAGAAGGAGGAGGAGGAGAAATGTGTTGTTGCAACTACTGAATCAATTCAGTACTCACTGAATACTGAATTGTGCCTGCAATTCTAAACAATGTCAGTGCTAACACTCCTCCCTGCTAGGGAGCTGCTCCACTCCCACACCCCCTCCCACTCCTACCCCCGCCTATAGAATACTCTGGCCTAAAGAATTAGCAAAGGAAATGGCCACCACCAGATTCTTATCTCTTTCCCAAATGTGCTGCCGCTCCTCTGAGTGGAGAGAGGAAACTACACATGGCCAGCACTGCAGAGGTGCCCCCTGACTTCAATGTTTTCAGGGTCTCAGTTGCTCTTCCCACTTGGCCCAGTTCATCTGTTCTGCCTGTAGCACCCTGTTATTCTTCCACACTGGGCAGGCAGGCCTTGGTCCACACTGGCGGGTACCACATGGGAGACTGTTTCTGGGAAACCGGGGGGCTCCAAATTTCTCCAGAGAAGAAGCCTCAGACAAAATCCTGGGGGAAGTGCAGGGAGAACTTCAGCAGGAAGGCCCTGATCACAAAGGCGTTGTTACTCTTTTGTTTCAGGTGCCCCTCTCTCTTCCTCTCCTCTCTTGACACCCACACACCCAGTCTAGATCATGCCTTACTATTAAAGATACCAAGAATTAGAGTCGGCTTGTGAATTATTCTTCCTTCTCATTCAGAAGCACTGAGAGGTAAACAAATGGTGCTGGCCCTGTGCAGGGAGGGAGAAGGTGTAGTTTCCTCTCTCCACTCAGAGAAGCAGCAGCCCATTTGGGAAAGAGATGAGAATCTGGTGGTGGCCGTTTCCTTTGCTAATTCTTCAGGCCAGAGTATTCTACAGGATGGGGTAGGAGTGAGAGAGGGTGTGGGAGTGGAGCAGCTCCCTAGCAGGGAGGAGTGTTAGCAAAAAGAATAATTCACAAGCCGACTCTAATTCTTGGTATCTTTAATAGTAAGGCATGGTCTAGACTGGGTGTGTGGGTGTCAACAGAGGAGAGGAAGAGAGAGGGGCACCTGAAGCAAAAGAGTAACATCTCCTTTGTGATCAGGGCCTTTCTGCTGAAGTTCTCTCTGCACTTCCCTCAGGATTTTGTCTGAGGCTTCTTCTCTGGAGAAATTTGGAGCCCCCCAGTTTCGCAGAAACGGTCTCCCGTGTGGTACCTGCGAGTGTGGACCAAGGCCTGCCTGCCGAGTGTGGAAGAATGACGAGGTGCTGCAGGCAGAACAGATGAACTGGGCCAAGTGGGAAGAGCAACTGAGACCCTGAAAACATTGAAGTCAGGGGGCACAAACTCAGACACGCAAACTAAATAAACAAAGCTGGCTGGTGTCAGAGGGAAAATACTGTAGAATCTTTCGTATTTATTTAGAAATTCTGGCTCTTTCAATGTAGCATTGCATTTTCCCCCTTATGGTGGGAATATGGGTACAGATAAATATTTCTATGCCCGTGTTAGGAAAACAAAACTCTTGGCTTCTGTACTGTGGATCCAAATCCCCAGGGTGAGGAGGTACTGTGTAGCTTGGAGCAGGCTTGTCCCGAGCAAAGTGTGGGTGGCTGCTGCTGGGCTCTGATCCCTGAAGGAATGGGGGTGAACTGAAGCCGGCGCTCCTGATTTGATGAGGGAACCTAGCAATCTGGACTGTCATGGGAACTCTTCTAATATTTGAATGTTGGTTCAATTAAAAACAAGAGCACAGCATTGGAGACCAAAGAAAATACACCAGATGTGGCCCTTAGGCCACTCTTTTTTGAAGTCTGCATCAAACAAAGTTTCTCCTTTGTTCCCCAAGGGAGGTAAGACAACAATTTCCTGTGTAGGCTGAGCCGTCCTAGAGTGTGGTGGTGCGGACACCTCTCCCTCACCACGGCTGGTCATACCCCACAGCTGCTCTTGTGAGATAATAAACCAATACAGTCCCCTGGGCAGTCCCTAAGGAGAAGTCCAAGGCTGCAGATGGTTCTGCCATTTCATGCATCCCTTCCACTTCTGCCTGGTTGAAAATCTTTCTTGTCCTGAAGGTACTCAGGGCCAAAGGCAGCTCCAGAATTTCTATTTAGAAAGGATTTAGGGCTGATAATCTGGTTGCATGGAAGGTGGAACTTGAAGCTGCCTTTGCACAGTGCTTTATAATACTGATTGAGAAAAGGGTGTAAATTGTCCTTATCACACTATGAAGAGAAAGCTTGAGTGCCTGAGGCCCTCATAAAGTCTCTATCTCCCCAGTGGAAACATTCTTAGCGTGAGATTAGACTCACAGCTGTTCCCACAAAGGCATCAATAAATGAGCAGGTTTTATTGTGGTATCTTTTTCTCAAGAATAGTTGTATCCTTGCAATTCTTTTAAGCCAAACAAATTCATCTTTATTAGTGAAATGCTGCTCATGGCACCCTCTGTTTAAAGCCTTTTAGCATTAAATACAAAGACCGGAGATCACTCACAAAGCCAGTTGGATCCAGCCTCTGCTGCTTGCCTTGCTGCTCTGATCTCACACAGCTCGTCTTCCCTTACATCGAGTGGTTTTTAGTTTCTTGAGGGGTGTGACACTTTCTCTTTTTAGTGTCCCTTGATTTAGCTGGCTCCTGCCATCATTCAGGCCACTTGAGATGTCACTTGCTCTAGATTGTTTCCCTGCCCCTCTACCCTCTGCCTTGGGGCTAGATGCCCTTCCTCCATGCCCTTTCAACCATACCCTCTCATTGTGTTACGTCCTACTGCTGCAAGTCAGGTTACCCCAAGAAGCAGATGCAGAGTCATAGTTAGGAGCAGAAAAGGTTGAGGAGAGACTCTGAAAAGAAAAGGGGAGCACATTCATTTTCTAGGGCTGCCACAACAGATCACTATCACCTTGGTGTCAGAAAACAAGAAAAGTTATATCTTGAAGTTTTAGAGGCCAGATGTCCATTATCAAGGTATCAGCAGGGCTGCATTTCCTCCTAAGGCTGGGGGTAGGGTGGAGAATCTCTTCCTTTCACTTCTGGCCGCTCCAGGCACTCTTTAGCTTGTGGCTGCACTACTCCAGTCTCTGCTTTGGTGGTGGCATGGCTTTTTCCTCTTCTCTGTGTCTGTCTTTTTCCTCTGTGTGTTTATCTTATTAGAATGCATGTGATTACATTTAGGGCTCACCTGGGTAATCCAGGATGGTTTCCTCATCTCAAATCCTCAACTTAATCACATCTGTGAAGAATACCCTTTTCTGAAATAAGGTAATGTTCACATATTCCAGAAATTAGGGTTCAGACATATCTTTTTAGGGGGGGCATTGTTCACCCGGTGGAGGGAGGCAACTAGAAACAGCTGCCAGACCATGCGGCAGATCCCTGCCGACCAACAGGGATCTCTGGAGTAGACTACACACTAGAGTTTTGGATGGAATTGGCCACGCCTTGCTGTCTTTGGCTAGGGGCTACCGTGAAAACAGAATCGACTTTAAAGAAGCTAAGAGCTGCCAGTCAATGACAGTCCTTAAAGCCCAGCTTGTTTTTCTTGAAGGGGGATCTGAGCAGCACATCTCTGCCACATTTCTGCCACAGTCCATCCCTTAAACTGTGCAAGGGGCAGCTTTCCAGGGCTCTGGTGGGCCCTTCTTCCTAAGGGAAAACCTAGAAGGAGGGACAAACTGCAGTCTCTCATTGCTGCAGCTGGTCTTGGGGCTACAAACATGCTCACTGTCCCCTCTTTCACCAACCATTCTAAATTATCTTTGCCCTCAGCTACTACCTTTGCTGGTCTGGGTAGCCTACCCAATGGTGAGCCCCAGACTCTGAGCCCCAGGTAACGATACCTGTTTTAGACCAGGGTTGCTGCTTTTGTCCATTCATAGTCCCAACTGATCGAGGGAGTAATAAGAGATCCCCTGGTCCATCAGGAATATGGGTTCCACACATATTGCCCATTCTAGTTGAATGTGAACTGTTTCTGATGGCCTTTTTTATTTGGGATTGAAAAGCATGCATTTGCCAAATTGGTGGTTGGGTACCATAAACCCAAGGCCATATTTATCTGCTCCCACAATGGCATTGTGTTGGACACAGCAGATATGATCAAGGTCATTACTTGGTTGTACTTGTGGTAGTCTACAGTCATTTTCTAGGATTCATTCAGTTTCTGTGGGGACCAGACTAGGGTATTCAATGGAGATATGACAGGGACGACCATCCCTGCATCCTTGCCTCTTTAATCTCCACTACTCTCCCAGGATGCAATACTGTTTTTGATTTACTTATCATAGCCAGCAATTTCTGAGATCTCCACTTGGCCTTCTCCATTATGACAACTCTTGTCTAAAAGCCAAGGACCTAGTGAGGGAGTTACATCAACTGCCAAGTATAATAATACCAATAATACATTTTTGAACAGGAAAAATGACCACTATGTGGGCCCATGGATCAGTGGACTCACTAAAAACCATACTTCGGCCAGGAATCTATTTATTGCCTGACATTCATGTTCTCCACTTCTCACAGGAGCCCATGATGATGCTTCAGGTCTTTACGTATCAATGACGATTCAGACCCTGCCTCCAACAGCTGTTGAAAGGTTTGGCTATTTTTCTTTTCTCAGTGTAAAGTCAATCAAGTCAATGGCAATAGGTTCGTTTGGAGAAGGACATTGGGAATCATCACAGTGTGGACTTGCCAATGTATTGTAGGGTCCTTCCCCTTGCAGACCTAGTCACCTAGTCACCTAGTCACCTTGCAGACCTAGCCAACAGGTTTTGAATCTGAAAATCAGCTCAGGCCTGGAAATTTGGCAAAGTTATTATGACTTTTTATTGAGGCAATTGCCCTCAGCCTCATGCTCACCCATTCTTCCTCTCTTCTGAATACACATATAACATATATGTAACATATGTCAAACATATGACAGACAGCACTTGCTGGCTATCTAGTTTGTTCCTAAGAGTGCTAAGTTCTATTCACTATCTCTGTGATGATCTATAGGTTAGGCCCTCCTGACTGCCACTCTGTTCTTTTTGGTTGTTATGATAATTACAGTCTCCTGGCTGCTGGTGTTTAAGTACCACCACCTGGTGTCAATTGCTTTGAGAGAGCCCAAGAGCTCCACTGTCATCAGCAAGCCAAGTTCTGTGTCAGACTCTTCTGTTGTCAACTCTGGTCCACATTCCTGATGGCTTTGGTAAATGGTGTGTCCTCTGATTGGTTTTCTGGCCTCTCCTAATACACCCATTCCTGCAATCCTACTTCCCTGAGCCTTTTAACCATTTCCCCTATGTCTTCCATGGCAAGCAGGCATTTCAACCTTTCAGTGGGGTGGGGGCCATCACTTTCTCTAGGCTTCTAGGAGCTACCCTAGCAGCAAGTTCGCAGAAGCAAGTTCGCATCATTTCCTGGGATGTTAAATCCTGTATCTCAACAAAGTGACCCCAAGTACAAAAACAAAAACAAAAAGCAACTCTCCTTTATCTAGACTTATGTTCCAGCCATCTTGATCAAGCACCCTGATCCCTGATGACTCATTCTGACGCCATCTTGCAGCTCATTTTTGCTATACTCCTTATCAGGCCCAGCATATTCCTGGCTCAGATGTGTTGTGATGTGTGCTGATGTCCAGGAGTGGAGGAGGGAGCCACCTATTGCCTTGTAGGGGAAAGCCCCTTGTATCATCTTTTTACACAGGAATGTGCTAGCTCTTAATTGAGAAGGGTGAGCTATCCCTACAGGCTCAGAAGGTTCAGAGGAATCTAGGAACATCCATCTAAATGTTTCAGTCCCATGTGTTAGAGTCTCAGGTGTTGCCACCTGGGGCCCTGACTTTGGTCTAACAGCCCTGCTTTTTTGAGCATTCAAATGTCTTTGAAATTCAGTAGCTGTATTAAATCCTGTGCTTCGTCTTCAGCTTTTTCTGCTCACTCACAGTAAGACAGATTCTTTGTAGAAACTCTTTGCACACTTAGTTTTAGTGGTTTGTTAACTATTCTCAGCTTTTCATTATCCTCCTGTAGGGCATCAGTGTAACTTAGTAATAATCAGCAAATTCTATTATTTTCATACATAGAGATTCCTCTACATTCTAATGCTTGAAACAATGCATTCCTCTCTTCCTACCTGCCATCCCAGTCTACCATTGGTGAACCTTTTTAACAACGGGACCTCCATCTCATGCAGTGGGCTGTCTGTACACTACCTACCACCAGGCATTATGTCCTTACAACCAGCAAAGTGGTGAGTGATCTAGTTCCCAAGTCTTTATCTTACCACATGCTTTCTCAAACCATTCCTGGTACCAACTGTTGCAAGTTGAGTGGAGTGCAGTTCTCAGCTCACTGCAATCTCTGCCCCAGGCTCAAGTAATCATCCTGCCTCAGCCTCCTGAGCATCTGGGACTACAGGAGTACTACATTACACCAAGCTAATTTTTTTTTTTTTTTTTTGGGGTTTCACCATGTTGTCCAGGCTGGTCTCGAACTCCTGGGCTCAAGTGATCTGCCTGCCTCAGTCTCCTAGTGTGCTTGGATTACAGATGTGAACCACTGCACCCAGCCAACAATGAGTTTTTTTAAAGTATGTCTTTCTCATGCCATATTTGGGACACAATTATAGTAAAAAAAAAGTTCATTGTTTATCTGCAGTGCAAATTTAACTGGGTGCCCTGTGTTTTTATTTGCTAAATCTGGCAACTCTAGCTGGGGGTCACTTCAAGATGTACATGCTCTCAGATACCACTGCTTTGCCCAGCCATTGTCTAGGAGTCACTGTAAGAATAGTGTGGTCTTGGCTCGAAAGCCAGGGTAGACCCAAAAGTGCTAAGTACTGAGGGCTGTCAGCTAGCCACACTCTTGATAGCTGGTAGCAAGTACTTACTTGAAGGGATAACTGCATCTGCCACATTTATTTTCAGTTTAACTGTTGTCTCCTTTGCTAGATGTAAGCCCAATGAGGTTGAGAATTTTCTTGTTTATTGTCATATCCCCAGTGCCTAACAGTGCTTGGCTTATGGTAGATGTCCATTGTTACTTCTTAAAGTGAACTGTAATTAAGGCTTCAAGGAGCTGTGGGCATTTTGGGAGAACAGAAAGAAGTCCTCTTGTTGTGTCCCCAGAATCACACTCTGAGTTCTGTTGACTCTTCAATGGCCTTTCCTGCTGAGTGTACAATAAACACAGATGATATGGTTTGGCTGCGTCCCCACCCAAATCTCATCTTGCATTGTAGTTTCCATAATCCCCACGCATTGTTGGAGGGACCTGGAGGGAGGTAATTGAATCATGGGGGTGGTTATCTCCATGCCATTCTCGTGATAGTGAGTGAATTCTCATGAGACATGATGGTTTCATAAGGGACTTTTCCCCAACTTCACTCTATTTCTTTCTGCTCCCACCATGTGAAGAAGGACATGTCTGTTTTCCCTTCTGCCATGATTGTAAGTTTCCTGAGGCTTCCCCAGTCATGTTGAACTGTGAGTCCATTAAACTTCTTTTCTTTATAAATTGCCTAGTCTTAGGTATGTTTTTATTAGCAGCATGAGAATGGGCTAACATAGTAAATTGGTACCAGGAATGGGGTTCTGCTGTAGAGAACAGCAGTTCTCTACATGTGGAAGTGACTTTGGAACTGGGTAACAGACAGAGGTTGGAACAGTTTGGAGGGCTCAGAAGAAGAAATAAAAATGTGGGAAAGTTTAGAATTTCCTAGAGACTTGGAGGGCTCAGAAGACAGGAAGATTTTGGAAAGTTTGGAACTTCCTAAGACTTGTCAAATGGCTATGACCAAAATGCTGACAGTGATATGGACAATAAAGTCCAGGCAGAGATGGTCTCAGATGGAGATGAGGAACTTGTTGGGAACTGGAGTAAAGGACCCTTTTTCTATGCAAAGAGACTAGTGGCATTTTGCCCCTATCCTAGAGATCTGTGGAAATTTGAACTTGAGAGATATGATTTAGGGTATCTGGCGGATGAAATTTCTGAGCAGCGAAGCATTCAAGAAGTGATAGAGCTTAAAAGTTTGGAAAATTTGCAGCCTGACAATGCAGTAGAAAAGAAAAACTCATTTTCTGCAGAGAAATTCAAGCAGACTGCAGAAATTTGTATAAGTAACAAGGAGGCAAATGTTAATCGTCAAGACAATGGGGAAAATGTCTCCAGGGCGTGTCAGAAACCTTCACAAAAGTCCTTTCCATCACAGACCCAGAGGCCTAGAAGGAAAAAATGGTTTCTGGGGCTGGGTGTAGGCCCCCCACCTGCTGTGTGCAGCCTTGGGACTTGGTGCCCTGCATTCTAGCGCCTCCAGTGGTGGCTAAAAGGGGCGAAGATACAGCCTGTGCCATGGCTTCAGAGGGTGCAAGCCCCAAGCCTTGGCAGCTTCCACGTGTTGTTGGTCCTGCAGGTACTTAGAAGACAGAATTGAGGTTTAGGAATCTCTGCCTAGATTTCAGAGGATGTATGGTAAAGCCTGGATGTCCAGGTAGAGGTGTGGTATGGGGGCAGAGCCCTCATGGATAACCTCTGCTAGGGCAGTGTGGAGGGGAAATGTGGAGTTGGAGCCCACAAATGGAGTCCCCACTGGGGCACTGCCTTGTGGAGCTGTGAGAAGATGGCTATTGTCCTCCAGACCTCAGAATGGTAGATCCACTGACAGCTTGCACTGTGCATCTGGAAAAGGTGCAGACACTTGATTCCAGCCTGTGAAAGCAGCCAGGATGGGGCCGCACCCTGCAAAGCCACAGAAGCAGAGCTGCCCAAGGTCATGGGAGCCTACCTCTTGCATTGGCATGACCTGGATATAAGACATAGAGTCAAAGGAGATTATTTCAGAGCTTTAAGATTTAACTACTGCCCTGTTGGATTCTGGACTTGCATGGGGCCTGTAGCTCTTTGTTTCAGCCAGCTTCTTCCATTTGAAATAAGTGTATTTACCCAATGCCTGTAGCCCCATTGTATCTAGGAAGTAACTAACTTGCATTTGATTTTACAGGCTTATAGGCAGAAGGGACTTGCCTTGTCTCAGATGAGACTGGACTTGAACTTTTGAGTTAATGCTGGAATGAGTGAAGTCTTTGGGGGACTGTTGAAAAAAGCATGATTATGTTTTGAAATGTGAGAACATGAGATTGGGAGGGGCTGGGGGTGGAATGATATCGTTTGACTGTGTCCCCACCCAAACCTCATCTTGAATTGTAGTTCCCATAATCCCTGTGTGTCAATGGAGGGACCTGGTGGGTGGTAATTTAATCATGGGGGTGGTTACCTCCATGCTGTTCTCATGATAGTGAGTGAGTTCTCATGAGATCTGATAGTTTTATAAGGGTTTTCCCTTGCCTTCACTCTGAACTTCTCCTTGCTCCCACCATGTGAAGAAGGACTTATTTGCTTCTCCTTCTGTCATGATTATTAGTTTCCTGAGGCCTCCCTAGCTATGCTGAACTGTGAGTCAATTAAACCTCTTTCCTTTAAAAATTACCCAGTCTTGGTTATGTCTTTATTAGCAGTATGAGAATGGACTAATACAACAGGTAACAGGTGGAAGATCAGCTCTAGGTTGTATGGTCTGAGTTCACAGTCATTGAATTCTTCATCAGAGTTAATTCTTTTTAAAATTAGCTAGATGGTTTCTAGGAAAACAAAGTAGTTTCTAGTTGAGGAATTCCAAGAGAGACTTGTATATGAGGTTAGTGTTTGTTGCTAATGTGTCCATGTCTGCTTTCCTCCATATATACATCCCACAGGGGATTCAACTCAGCAGACCCTGAACAGAACTTGCTTTCTTTTGTTCCACTATGGACTCTTCTATTTTGTTTCTTCTATCATATATGCCAGATTTCCTTGCCCCACTTAGCTGCCATATGCAGCTTCCAGTTTTTGAGTAAGGTCTGCAGATTCTGTCCCATTTTCTCTCTGATAGCCACTCTTCTTCTCCACTCCTGCTGCACTTTTGTAGTTTTGATAATCTCTTACTTACCAGTATATGACTATGCCAGTTGGTCTCCCTGCCTTTGGTATTGCCCTCTCTCCAATCCATCTTCCACACCGTTGTCAGGCATTTAGCTTTGAAACATTAAGATAAATTGCATCAAATCAAAATCAATCAAATCATGTTATTCTTTCCCCTCAAATCTCCCTTTTATCCGGGATCATGTCCAAACTTCATCTTATTACACTGCTTGCCAGAAATGTTTTTACTCTACTTTTAAATATAAAATCTGATTATATCAAACTTTTACTTTACTGGTTCCTCATTACTCGTCGGATAAAGTCCAGTCCTTTCTGCATCGATTACAAGGCGCTCTGTGGTCTGGACTTGCTATAATTTGTGCTGTATCCTCCCTCACATCTTCTGCTATGACTTACAATCTCATGAACACATCATGCTCTATCACGTCTGCCAGCCTTTGTTCAAACTAGTCCCTCTGTCTGAAATTACTCTTCCTCTATCCTTCTTGTTGTCTGGAACAGCACTTCTCAAACTTTAATGTGGTACCAACCACCTGAAGATTTTTTTAAATTTGGATGCTGATTCATTACATCTGGAGTGGGACCTCTATTCTGTATTTCTAACAGGTAATGCTGATGCTGCTGGTTCACAGACCACACTTTGAATAGCAAAGGCCTGGATAACACTTACCATTCAAATGTCAACAAAGGATTATCACCTCTCTGAAGACTTCCCTGAACCTTCCAGAAATAATTCACTATTTATTTCTTCCTGTACCTACAGTTTCCTATGACCTTTATAAAAACACTGGTGACATTTTATTGCATTTTTATCAGTGTCCATCTTTGTCTTCTAGACTGGGAACAGGAACCATATTTTATTCATCCTTGAATTGCACACTCTCAGCACAGTGCTTGACATGTAACAGGTATTCAGTAAGAGTGTTGAATGAATGAGTGTTGGGTCATCCTCAGAAAAATGAAAGTATATATATAATACCTTTAGGATTCTCATTCTCCTCAACTTTCTGATGCAAGACTTAAGTATGCCAAATTAGAACATTTTTGGTTGCAAACATCAGAGACTGATACAGTTTGAATCTATATCCCCACTTAAATCTCACGTTGAATTGTAATCGCACCCAAATGGTGGAGGTGGGTCCTGGTGGGAAGTGATTTGATTTTGGGGGTGAATCCTTCATGAACAGTTTAGCTCCATCTCTTTGGTGCTGTTCTTGTGACAAAGTTCTTATGAGATCTGGTTGTTTAAAATTGTGTGGCAACTACCCCTCTCTCTCTTCCTCCTTCTCTGGCCATGTAATATGGCTGCTCCTGCTTTGCCTTCTGTCATGAGTAAAAGCTCCCTGAGTCCTCCCCAGAAGCAGAAACTGCCATGCTTCCTATACAGCCTGCTGAACTGTGAGTGAATTAAACCCTTTTCCTTTATAAATTACTCAGTCTCAGGTATTTTTTATAGCAATGCAAGAATGGACTAATACCAAAAATTGATACCAAGGAATGGGGCATTGCTATAAAGATATCTGAAAATGTGAAGTCACTTTGGAACTGGGTAACAAGCAGAGGTTGGAAGAGTGTGGAGGGCTCAGAAGACAGGAAGATGAGGGAAAATTTGGAACTTCCTAGAGGCTCATTAAATTGTTGTGACCAAAATGGTGGTAGTGATACGGACAATGAAGGCCAGGTTGAGAGGGTTTCAGATGGAGATGAGGAATTAACTGGGAACTGGAGCAAAGGTCATGTTTGTTATGCATTAGCAAAGAACCTGGCAACATTGTGCCCCTGCCCAAGAGATCTATGGAAATTTGTCCTTGAGAGTGATGATTTAGGGTATCTGGCAGAAGAAATTTCTAAGTGGCAGTGTTCAAGATGTTGCCTGGCTGCTTCTAACAGCCTATGCTCATATGCATGAGCAAAGAAATGGCATAAAACTGATGCTTATATTTAAAGAAGCAGAACATAAAAGTTTGGAAAATTTGAAGCCTGGCCATGTGATAGAAAAAAAAGCCCATTTCCAGGGGATCAATTCAAGCCAGCTGCAGAAATCTGTATAACTAAAAGGAAGGCAAATAATGATAGCCAAGACAATGGGGAAAAGGCCTCAAAGGCATTTTAGAGACCTTTGTGGCAGCCCCTCCTATCCCATCACAGGCCTGAAGGCGTAGGAGCAAAGAATGTTTTCTTGGGCTAGGCCCAGGGGCCCGATACCCTGTGCAGCCTTGGGACACTGCTCCCTGCATCCCAGCTGCTCCAACTCCAGATGTGGCTCAAAATGGTCCAGGTAGAGCTTGGGCCACTGCTTCAGAGGTGCAAGCATAAGTCTTTGCAATTTCCATATGGCATTAAGCCAGCAAGTGCACAGCATGCAAGAGCTGAGGCTTAGTAGTCTCTATCTAGATTTCAGAGAATGTATGGAAAAGTGTGGACATCCAGGCAGAAGCCTGTTGAAGGGGTGGAGCCTGCATGGAAAACCTCTACTAGGGCAGTGTAGAGGGAAAACATAGGATTGGAGCTGCCACTGAGGCACTGCCTAGTGGAGCTGTGAGAAGAGGGCCACCATCCTCCAGACTCTGAAATTGTAGAACCACTGATGGTTTGCACTGTGCACCAGGAAAAACTACAAGGACTCAATGCTAGCCCATGAGAGCAGCCCTGGGAGCCCAACCCTGCAAAACTACAGGTATGGAGCTGCCCAAGGCCTTGGGAACCCATTTCTTGCATCATTGTACCCTGGGTGTCGGACATGGAGACAAAGGAGATTACTTTGGAGCTTTCAGATTCAACGACTGCCCTACTGGGTTTTAGATTTTCATGGGGCCTGTAGCCCTTTCTTTTGGTTGATTTCTCCCTTTTGGAACAAGTATTTAACCAATGCCTATACACCCATTGTATCTTGGAAGTAACTAACTTGCTTTTAATTTTATAGGCTTATAGGCAGAAGAGACTTGCATTGTCTCAGATGAGACTTTGGACTTTTGAGTTAATGCTGAAATGAGTTAAGACTTTGGAGACTATTGAGAAGGGATGATTGTATTTTGCAATGGGAGGGCATGAGATTTGGGAAGGGTCAGGGACAGAATGATATGGTTTGGATCTGTGTTCCCACCCAAATCTCAAGTTGAATTGTAATCCCCAGTGATGGAGGTGGGACTTTGTGGGAAGTAGTTGGATCATGGGGATGGATCCTGAATGAATGGTTTGGCACCATCCCTTTGGTGCTGTTCTCATGCTAGAGTTCTCATGAGATCTAGTTGTTTAAAAGTGTATAGCACATCCCCCCTTAGCTCTTCCTCCTACTCCAGACATGTAAGATGCCTGCTCCTGCTTTGCCTTCCACTATGAGTAAAAGCTCCCTGAGGCCTCCCCAGAAGCAAAAGCCACCACGCATCCTGTATAGCCTGCAGAACTATGAGTCTATTAAACCTCTTTTCTTTATAAATTACCCAGTCTCAGGTATTTTTTTTATAGCAATGCAAGCATGGACTCATACAGAGACCCAACTCACATTTGCCTTCTCAGACTGGTTCAGGTAGCTGGAAAGGATATTGAGAAGCTCACAGAATTGAAGAAAGAGATGAACAATAAGGATATTGGAAGGGGAAGGTTGGGCCCAGAAACACCAGAGATATCAGAAACAGGCACTTGTTGGCCTTTTCCTTAGGAGGTGCTATTGGTTGACTCACGTGAGTTGCCTTCTGTGCATCTCTCATTTCTGCTGGTCTCTGCTTCTTTTTGTGTTGATCTTTTAATTTCCTACTACAGACAGGCCTATTTCAGGTTGTTGGACTTTGGGTTTTCAGCAGGCCAAATTTAGTATCACAGCAAAGAAAAGTCATGTGTCCACCCCTGTGGCCATGACAGGGTATGAATGGTAAGAAGTTGTGTGTGTATGGATGTGTGTATGCATGTGTGTGTATGTACATATGTGCCTTTGTGGGGTGTGAAGGAGAAGGTCTATTAACAGAAGAAATGAGGTGGATATGTTACTACTTTAATCCCAGCACTTTGGGAGTCCGAGGCGTGTGGATCACGAGATCAGGAGTTCGAGACCAGTCATTCCAATATGGCAAAACCCCATCTCTACTAAAAATGCAAAAATTAGCTGAGTGTGGTGGCATGTGCCTGTAATTCCAGCTACTCAGGAGGCTGAGGCAGGAGAATTGCTTGAAGTTGGAGGTGAAGGTTGCAGTGAGCCAAGATTGTGCCACTGCACTCTAGCCTAGGTGACAGAGTGAGACTCCGTCTAAAAAAAAAAAAAGAATAGCCACTCTAGGCAACTAAATTACCTGCAGGTCAGAAAAATTGTTATCAACATAGAGTGGGGAAAAGGGAGAGAGACAGATGGACTGAGAGGAGTACAAATGCAGGGGCGCTAAATCCATCTTCTGCTGTCTGCTCCCACTAGTGGCAAATACCGGTGCAGTCTGTTTCAAGTATCTGTGAACCGAATCTCCATGCATGTCAGTATCCTCTCATGAGGGCCATTCAAGCCATGTGCAGTATTCATTAGTAGCACTATAGAAGGCTTACAGTAGCAAAGCATGACTTTTGAATCACTTACTAGCTTTGGTTTTCTCATCTATAAAACATGACTAATAATAATGCCCACCTCACAGAGGTATCACAAAGCTTAAAAAGAATCATGCATGCAAAGCACTAACTTTTACTGAGCTAAAAGCAAGCAATGCAAAGTAGGACCACAGCTCTTGTTAAAAAGTTCTGAGGAGTTAAGGAATTCATCCTAGGTCACATAACTTGTGGTTTAAAGAACAGGATTTTAAATTCAAAGTATGTCTGATTTCTGGGCCTATGCTCCTTTCACTAGCTCCATAAACATTCAACCTTTTCATATGGAGGTTTGAGGTTGGACAGGAGCAATTTCTCCCTACTTGTTTGTCGCAGCCCATTATTATACAACAGCATAGCTTGACTGCAACTCCCCTGAGAATCATGGGGAGCGTGGAAAGATCTATAGTAATAAGTGTTTGCTGAGGACCACACACTGTAACTCTATCATTAGAATTAACAAATTAGGAAAAACTGGGAGTTTTGTTGTTGTTGTTGTTGTTGTTGTTGTTGTTGTTTGAGACGGAGTCTCGCTCTGTCACCCAGGCTGGAGTGCAGTGGCTAAAACTGGGAGTTTTTAATACAAGCAATGGTTTACCTAAAAGAAGTGCTTCCTTTATGAAAAGAAAATAATCTAGCAATATTCAACCTTAAATAAGGAATTTCCTCCTGATTTCTGTTTTTAGGTTATTTGCTTTTAGCTGTTCTGCTGCCACTTTTAACAGTCTGAGCTAACTCCCTCTCCACGTCACTATCTTACTCCAGTTGCTTGGCTACCTCAGGAAATGCAAACTAATTTTAATATTAGTCCAAGCAAAACCAGAGCAGGATCAATTGGCTGCTGAAAAGAAATACCATGACACATGCTTACTTGAATGAGAACATGGGGGATTATCCCATAGCGTATATTAGCCCGGCAGGGCTTTCTTAGGGACATGTCATCTACAAAGAAATAATACTCCATTTTTACTTGTCTCTGTTATTATGTATGTCTGCCGAGGGTCTTTGGACTAGAATAGCAGCATAGCTAGTCCACTTTGGCTAATCACTCTATCACACTCTCACTCTTGTGATAAACTCTGAGATAAAAACAAACAAAACCCAAACAAACAAGATGAAACCCTCAAAGTGAAACCCAGAAACAAGACAAAGGAAATGTTCCTTTTCTCTCTTGAACCCTATTTCATGGTTATTTTAATATATTTTATATATTTACATGTTTTGTAGCCATTTTGTATTTATCATTACCTTACTCTCTGTTGCCATCAAGAAAAAATACTGAAAATGAACAGCACACATCTCCTGCTTAATGTCTTTAGCCACTCTGAAATTGTCTTTGGAACAATCTGAGTGGTTTGCAAGCAGTTGTGATTGCTGAGTGAAGAGATTCTTAAGCACCTGAAGGAATAACAAGAGGAACTGCCACACTCTGGGCACACACAAGGACCAGGCAAATGCCAGGAGCTTTATAACTTTCAATTCATTTAATCCTAACAGCAACTTTATGAGGTAGGACTTTTACTTATGCCCATTTTGCAGATGAAGAAATCTAGGCTTAGGTCCTCCAAGTAGTAAATGGGAACTGTGATTTCAATCCATATAACGATAATAAAACAATGGCCAACATTTGTATTAAGCTGTTTTTGTGTCATTATAAAGGAATAACAAGACTGAGTAATTTACAAAGAAAAGAGGTTTAACTGGCTCATGGTTCTGCAGGCTATATAGGAAGCATAGTGCCGGCATCTGCTTGGCTTCAGGTGATGGCCTCAGGAAGTTTACAATCATAGCAAAGGGGAAACACAGCTGGCACACCACATGGTGAGAGCAGGAGCCAGGAGATAGGGGGGTGGGGAGGGGAGGTGCTAGACTCTTTAAACAACCAGTTCTCACGTGAACTAACAGAGCGAGAAGTCACTTATTACCATGGGGAAGGCACAAACCAACCATTCATGAGGGATCCACCCCATGATCCAAGCACCTCCCACCAGGCCCCACCTCCAACATTTGGGATTACATTTCAACATGATATTTGGAGGGGACAAACGTCCAAACTATACCAACATTTATTAAGCATTTATTTTCTAAGAGCTCTTCTAACAGGTTGGCATGCATTAACTCATTTAAACTCCATAAAATCTCTGAGAGGTAGGAACTATATATAAACACTTCAATTTAGCAGATGAGGATACTGAGGGACAGTATAGCTTAAAGCCTGATCTCTTGGTGGGGGTTGGAGCAGCTTCCTCCTTTGTGATTTTCCTCTGCTTCAGTTATATTCACCTCCCAGAGACTATCGTCTGCCCCTGCCAGTTGTAGATCAGATAGGATTCAGAGGGTTGGTTGTATAAGCTCTACTGTGACCTATCCTGGCAATTAGATTAGAAAACAATTACATTTAGCTATAGCATATTCATTGGGGGACAGGGTGTTTCAGGAGTTGAATTTAAAAAAAAACATTTTTTAGGAAGACAAAATAGGATCATACACAATATTTCCTTCTAAAACTTCATTCTTAGCTCTGCTGCCTGAGAGTTACACTGTTGAGAAAAAATGACTCAGGCTGCACCTGCCTTAAGGGTTGCAGAATGTTGCCACCTTTGCTGTGGCAATTTTCTGTCCAAAGACATGGAAAAGGTCATGCCCTGGGCAGGGGGTCAGGCCAAGGGATCTCCAAGGTCACTTCCAAGGAAAATTAATATATCTGGGAGACACAGGGGACTAAGGACCCAGGAAGTTCAGTCAATACAGGGCCAGTGTAGGCACTTCTCTGGCTGTTGCAGGACATCATTGACCCTTGTGAATGTTAAAGGCCAGTGCATACCAGTGCTGGTTATATTTACACAACGGGCTAAAATTAGCTGGCATGCTCCCCTGGCAACTGGAAAGATATAAGTCTCCCAATTTATCTAGCAATGCTAATTTGGGCAAAACCAAAAATGGTTCTTTTGCTGTTCTCAGTGCATAGGCATTCCACAACAACAGCCTTTTCCTTCCTCTTCCTCTTCTCTACATTTAAGGAAATTTCAAATATAAATCCAGGCTGACTTTGGTTCTGGACAAATACTACAAATATGGAAAGCTAAAAGGGGTCCTATACACAGAAGGGCTTAGGGATTTCTCTGTGTTAGAAGTAGAACAAACATAAGGTAAAAACATGTTACTATTTTCCATTAACACTGGAAGACGTGAACTTAGAAGGGCGCCAGTTAGCACATCAGCATTGTGCAGCTGGAACCTTCAGGGGAGGGGTGAATGAAGGCCTTGAATGTCATGATAAATGCCACTCGAGATGTAAACAGACCTAGATCCACCCCTGGCTGGAATTTTGAATGTCTTCACCTCTTTGAAGTGCCTGTAATCTGTCTTGAAGAAGAGTGCAGCTCCACATGTATAGGCTGAACATGAAAGGGTGATAGAATCAATTATTCATGCCCACTAAAGAGGAATACTAGGACATGGGGCAGGTATTTGTGATACATCCAACAGACCTGCTGATTGGAAGAGAGAGTAGAGAAATGAGAAGAACCCAGGTTTAGGTGTTAAAGAAACTTGAGTTCAACTCCATGGTCTCCATGGGTAGCAGGTAGTTGGCCTGAAATTACTGTTAAAGACTAGACTTGTCTTTAAAGGGTTATCAGGGAAGCCAGTGATGGTGAAATTTAAATTGAGTATCTGGTGTCTGAGGATGGCTAAATGAAAAAAAACAGGGAATATATAGAAGGAAAAGCATTTGAAAGAATAAGTAAGTTTTCAATAAAGTGTAACAACTATTATATTAAAGGTATTATAGAAAGAGACCAGAAAATGAAAAAAAAATTTTCATTACAGAATTTAAAAATATAAGTCCAATTTACAGAACATTCTACCTAACAGCTGCAGAATATACATTATTTTAATCAGAACATGAAACATTCTCCAAGATAGAACATATGTTAGGCCACAAAACAAATCTCAACAAATTTTTAAAAATTGAAATCATATCAAGAATCTTCTCAGATCACAGTAGAATAAAGTTAGAGAAACTTCAGAAACTATATAAATACATAGAAATTAAACAACATGCTCTTGAATGACCACTGAGTCAATGAATAAATTAAAACAGAGATGAAAACATTTTGAAGCAAATGAAAATGGAAGTACAACATAACAAAACCTGTAAGATATGGCAGAAACTGTGCTAGGAAGGGAGTTTATAGCACTAATGCCTACATTAACAAAGTGGAAAGATTATAAATTAACAATCTAATGATGTCCCTCAAGGAATTAAGGGCAAATCAAACTCACATTAGCAGAAGAAAACAAATAACAAAGATCAGAGCAGAACTAAATGAAGTAGAGACTAAAAAAATACAAAGGATCAATGAAATGAAAAGTTGGTTCTTCAGAAAGATAAAATTGTAAACCACTAACTAGACTAACCAAGAAAAGGAGAAGACCCAAATAAACAAAATCAGAAATGATAGAGGAGACATTAAAACTAATACTAAAGAAATAGAAAAAAATCAACAGATACTATTATGAACAACTATACACTTATAAACTAGAACACCTAGAGGAAATGGCCACATTCCTAGAAACATACAACCTCCCAAGATTGAACCAGGAAGAAATAGAAAACCTGAACAGATCAATAAAAAGCAACGAGACTGAATCAATATTCAAAAGAAAACAAAAACAAAAACAAAAACAAAAAACAAAAAAAACCTCCCAATAAAGAAAAGCCCAGGGCCAGCTGAATTCACAGTTAAAGTCTATCAAATGTATAAAGAATAACTAGTACCAATCCTCCTGAAACTATTCCAAATAATTGAGGAGAAAGGATTCTACTGTAACTCATTCTATGAGGCCAGTATCTCTCTGATACCAAAACAAGAAAATGACACAACAAAAATAGAAAACTACAGGCCAATATCCCTGATGAGCATAGACACAAAAATCCTCAACTAAATACTAGCAAACAAAATCCAACAACACAACAAAAAGATAATATACCATTATCAAGTGGGATTTATATCAGGGATGCAAGGAAGATTCAACATATGTAAATCAATAAATATGATACATAAACATAAACAATCAAGGACAAAACCTGTATCATTATCTCAATAGACACAGAAAAAGAATTTGATAAAATTCAGAATCCCTTCGTGATAAAAACTGTCAACCATCTGGTACAGAAGGAACATACCTCAAAAATAATAAAGGCTATATACAGCAAACCTACAACTAACATCATACTGAAATAGGGAAAAGTTGAAAGCATTTTCTCTAAGAACTGGAACAAAATGAGGATATCCATTTTCATAATTCCTATTCAACACAGTACTGGAATTCCTAGCCTGATCAATCGGGCAAGAGAAGGAAATAAAAGGCATCCAAGTCAGAAAAGAGGAAGCCAAATTATCCCTGTTTGCTGATGATATAATCTTATATACAGAAAACCTAAATACTACCCTCAAAAAATCTTTTAGATTTGATAAATGAATTCAGTAAAGTTGAAAGATACAAAATCAATATACAAAACCAGTTGCATTTCTGTACACCAGTAATGACCTACCTGTGAAAGAAATCAAGAAGGCAAGCTCACTTACAATAGCTACGAAAAATACCTAGAAATAAATTTAAGGAGGTGGAAGATCTCTACAAGAAAAACAACAAAGCACTGATGAAATAAATGACCGATTACACAAACACATGGATAAAAAACATCCCATACTCATGGATCAGAAAAATTAATGTTGTTAAAATGACCATACTGCTCAAAGCAACCTACAGATTCAATGCAATCTATCAAAATACCAAGGTCGCCAGGCGGGGTGGTGCATGCCTCTAATCCCAGCACTATGGGAGGCCAAGGCAGGAGAATCACTTGAGGTCAGGAGTTTGAGACCAGCCTGGCCAATGTGGTGAAACCCTGTCTCTACTAAAAATACAAAAATTAGCCAAGTGTGGCAGTGGTCGCTTGTAATCCCAGCTACTCGGGAGGCTGAGGCAGGAGAATCATGTGAACCTGGGAGGCAGAAGTTGCTGTGAGCTGAGATTGTGCCACTGGCAATTCAGCCTGGGCAGCAGTGTGAGACTCCATCTAAAACAAAACAAAACAGAACAGAATAAAACAAAATATCAATGTCACTTTCCACAGAATTAGAAAAAAAAAAATCCTAAATTCATATGGATCCAAAAAAGAGCCAGAATAGCCAAAGCAATCCTAAGCAAAAAGAACGAAGCTAGAAGTACCACATTACAAGTTCAAACTATGTTACAAGGCGACAGGAACCAAAACAGTAGTGTGGTGCTGGTATAAAAATAGACACATAGATCAATGAAATAGAAAAGAAAACTCAAAATAATGCCATATTTTTTTTTAGCCAACTGATCTTTGATAAAACTGACAAAAACATACACTGTGGAAAGAACACCTTTTTCAATGAATGGTGCTGGAATAATTAGATTGCCATATGAAGAAAAATGAAACTGACTATGTACAAAAATCAATGCAAGATTGATTAGAGACTTAAATATAAGACCTGAAACTATAAAAATACTAGAAGAGGCATGGTACAGTGGCTCACATCTGCAATCCTAGCACTTTGGGAGCCGGCACCAAGAGGATCACTTGAGACCAGGAGTTCAAGACCAGTCTGGGCTACACAGTGAGACCTTGACTCTACAAAAAATAAATTAAAAAAAAATTAGCCAGGCATAGTGGCGTGTGCCTGTAGTCACGGCTAATCAGAAGGCTGAGGCAGAAGGACTGCTTGAGCCCTGGAGTTTGAGGCTGCAGCAAGCTATGATTCCGCCATTGCACTCTACACTGCCTTTAAACAAAAACAAAAACAAACTGAAAATAACAACAACCAAAAACTGAAATACTAGAAGATAACCTAGGGAAAATTTTTATGGACATTGGTCTAGGCAAAGAATTTCTGACCAAGACCTCAAAAGCACAGGCAAAAAAACAAAAAATAGACAAATGGTACTTATTTAAACTGAAAAGCATCTGCACCGCAAAAGAAGTAGAAGAGTGACCAGATAGCCTATAGAATGGGAGGAAATATTTGCAAAGTATTCATACAACTGGGGACTAATATCCAGAATATACAAGGAACTCAAGCAACTTAATAAAAACAACAAAAACAAAGAATACCATTAAAAAGTGAGCAAAGGACACTAATAGACACTTTTCAATACAGGACAAATGACCAACAGAAAAATTGCTCAACATCAGTGATCATCAGAGAAATGCAAATCAAAACCACAATGGGATATCATCTTGCCTAAATCAGAATGATTATTATTAAAAGGACAAAAATAATACAAATTATTTTCAAATAGTACAACCTCTATGAAAAACAGTATGGAGATTTCTCAAAGGACTAAAAATTAAACTACCATTTGTTTCAATCCAGCAATCCCACAACCAGGTACCCACCCAAAGGAAAAGAAAACAATACATCAAAAAGATACCCATACTGGTATGTTTATTGCAGCACTATTTACAACAGTAAAGATATGGAATCAACCTAAGTGTCCATCAATGGAAGATTGGATAAATGTCATATGTCTGCACAATTAAGTACCATTCAGCTATAAAAAAGAATGAAATCACATCTTTTGCAGCAACATAGATGAAACTGGAGGCCATTATCTTAAGTGAAACAAGCCAGGCATAGAAAGTCGAATATCACATGTTCTCACTCATAAATGGGTGGTAAAAAAGAAAATGTGTACGCATGGATCTAGAGAGTGGAATGATAGACAATGGAGACTTGGAAGTGTGAGGAATTGCGAGGAAGGTGGATGAGAAAATAGTTGTTACAATTTTTGTTACTTGGGTGATGGGTAATCTAAAAGCCCTGACTTGACCATGTACACAATCTATGCAGGTGATAAAATTGCACATATACCCCATAAATTTGTACAAATAAAAAAAAACTTAAAAAAATAAAATATACATCTACAAAAGAAAACATTATCCACTTTTCTATTGTTGGCCTCTTTTTAAACTAATACTTACTAATATGAAATCAAGACTGTTGGCTGGGTGCGGTGGCTCATCCCTGTAATCCCAGCACTTTGGGAGGCCAAGACTGGAGAATCACTTGAAGTCAGGGGTTTGAGACCAGCCTGGCCAACACGGCAAAATCCCGTCTCTACTAAAAATACAAAAATCAGCCAGGGATGGTGGTGCGTGCCTGTAATCCCAGGTACTTGGGAGGCTGAGGCAGGAGAATCACTTGAACCCGGTGGGGGCGGAGGTTGCAGTGAGCCAAGATTGCACCACTGTACTTCAGCCTGTGTGACAGAGTGAGACTCTGTCTCAAAAAATAAAATAAAATCAAGACTATTAGCCTTTGTCTACATATGGTTTTCTTTTTTCCTGCAACTTTGCCATTTATATGTTCTTTATGGCAGTGTCTTTTGATATATAAATATACATGTATGTGCTTACATGCATGTTTTTAAAGAGTTAACTTAAGAACTTACTGTTCATGGTTGGGTTTCTTATCAAACTTACAAAAGTATTTTTCTAGTACTTTTATGAATTCATTTTCTCTTTCAAATCTTTCAGCTCTATGGAATTTATTTTGGTGTATAGTATGAGGTCCATAGGTCAACTTTATTTTTTCCAAGTAGCCACCCATTTGTCTGAACATTATTTGTTGACTAATAGGTTTTTTTCTACTAATTTGAAATGGTCCTTTAACAATTTACTAAATCTCTCAATTTATTTGGATCCATATCTTGCTTCCTATTATAATCCACTGTTTATTAATTCATGCATCACACTGCTTAAATTATTGTCATTTCATAATATGCATTAACATCTACTCATTAATTTTCTTTTTTTTAAATGTCTTTGGCTATTTTAGATATATTTTCCCATGCAAACTTTAAAATTTGCTTGTCTAGTTTCAAATGATTCCTATTGGTAATTTTATTGAAGAGTATTTCAAAATTATAAATTAAACTTTGGGAGAGTCGACATTTTTATAACCTGAGGATTCCCATCCAAGAATAGGCATGTAGCTCATTTGTTCAAGTCTTCTTTTGTTTCCTCTGTAAAATGTTTCTTACAAACAATGTATAGTTGAATTTTTCTCTGAGGACCAATTTGATATAATAGATTATTTTAGCCCGTTTCCAGTTTATATTAGTCTGTTCTCACGCTGCTATTAAAAAAACAAAAAACAAAAAAACAAACAAAAAAACAACTGCCTGAGAGTAGGTAATTTACTAAAGAAAGAGGCTTACTTGACTCACAGTTCCACATGGCTGGGGAGGCCTCAGAAAACTTACAATTATGGCAGAAGAGGAAGCAAACACATCCTTTTTCACATCGATGCAGGGAGAAGTGCGGAGCAAAGACGGAAGACCCCCTTATCAGAAGGGCCCAGCATCAGATCTCGTAAGAACTCCCTCACTATCACGAGAACAGCATGGGGATAACTGCCTCTATTATTCAATTACCTCCTGCTGAGTCCCTCCCACAACATGTGGGGATTATGGGAACTACGATTCAATATGAGATTTGGGTAGGGACGCAGCCAAACAATATCACAGTTGTTATGACTGACATGTTTGAAATGAGATCCATCATTCTATTTTATATGTGGTAGGCAAGATGACTGTATGCTTTTCCATCCTAGAGCTTAAGTAAAATCTTACACTGTATGAACTCTGTTTACTTTGCTTTACTCTGTTTGTCTGTCTTTATAATAATGCCACACTGTTTTGATTAAACTTATCAATAAGTTTTGATATCTGGTACTGTGAGTCCTCCAACTTGCTGTATTATTTATATTTTCTGTTAAATAGCTAATGGATTACATCTTAGTTCAAGTGATAGATACTTACATGCATGCATACACACACCCATACAAACATAAAGGTATCCTGAGTCCCTACTCACAAGATTGTTATCATGGTTCTGTGAGTTAATGTAGTTAGGATATTTTGCATACACTTGATCTACATTGATTTTCTTACCTCATGTCCTTACCCCTAATCAAAATAAACTATGGCCAAAGACAGAACAGAGACTCTTTCTCTCCAAAGTTCTGGGCTTCTGAAGAGTTGGAGGAACAGATAAATAGCAGATGGGACAGGAGAACTCTCCTGATTGTGAAAAAGAATCAGCCTCCTAGAAATTTCCCATGAGAAGTACAATCTAAAGAGGAGTCAGAGTTTTAAAACTCACCCATGAGTGTGGTCATCGCCATTACCTCCGCTGCTTTGGTGTCATGAAATTATTTACAGCCAGAACACCTGGGCTTAAATCCCAAGCTTTTCCACTTACTATGTGACCTTGGGTAAATCATCTGACCTCACTCAATCTTTTTATTGGTAAATGGGGATATTATTTTCTTGGCATATATCATAGGATCATTTTAGTATAATTAACAGGAACAAGAAAGAAGACCATGGCTGCAGATAGAATGTGCGTGATATCGGTGAGATTCAGAACTATAGTCAAAATAGCTAGTAGTTAAAGGACAGGGTTAGCACTCAACAGGAAACCAAGGAGCAAGATTGGCCACAAAATTGGGTCTGCATGGCAACGGTTAGAAGGAGATTTATCCTGGCCGGGAGTGGTGGCTCAGGCCTGTAATCCCAGCACTTTGGGAGGCCAAGGCGGGCAGATCACCTGAGATCAGGAGTTCCAGACCAGCCTGGCCAAAATGGTGAAACCCTGTCTATGGTGAAACCCTGTCTTTACTAAAAATACAAAAAATTCCCTGGGCATGATTGCGTGCGCCTGTTATCCCAGCTACTCGGGAGGCTGAGGCAGGAGAATCGCTTGAACCCGGGAGGCGGAGGTTGCAGTGAGCAGAGATTGAGCTATTGCACTCCAGCTTGGACAACAAGGGCAAAACTCCATCTCAAGACAACAAAAACAAACAAAAAAGGAGGTTTAGCCCATGGTTATGTGGTGGGAAGCAGGGTACAGAGGAACAGTAGACCACACATCTGTGCCACAAAGAATGATCTGTTAATGAGGAAGAGACCATGATACAAAAGAAAGAGACAAAGTCCTGGGTAAGATGAGGAGGAGAAAGAGGGTGGATATTTTTTCATATGAACCAGGAGGCAGGAAGCAGCAGTTAGGAGCAGATGTAGCAGGTTGGTAGAACTGCTCATATGTAGATCAGAGAGTTCCTGCCCAGTGTTTGCTATCTTTTTCAATGTCTTATGAGATAAAGTTACCAGTGAAATGTAGGGGTAGGGCAGGATTGAGAAATGAGGAAAGATGTAGTGATTAACTTTTTTTTTTGTATAATCCAAGGGCAAGTTTTCATCATTTTTTAATGGTAAAGCATAGAAAGTGTCTCAAGACCCTCTTTCTTGACCTTCCATCGCCCTAATTTTACTTGCATTCTCCCCAGCTTTTTCTATACCCTTCCATTCTATTCAGCATCTCTGTTCAGCATTCTCTTCTGTCAGTTGATTCCACTCCTTCTCATAGCCCTCCACCCTTCTGTTACTTTCTGTGTCCTGTAAATTACTGCCTCAATTTTTGATAGGATTTGTTTTTTTAGGTTCTTAGACAATAAACTTTGGGGATTAATTAAATTTTATGATTTTATTTTATCTCTTTTGTTGGCTTATTAGTTATAACTGTTTTGTTAGTTTAGTGATTTATTTAGGGTTTGCTAAATTTATCTTTAACTTAATCACAGTCTACATTCAAATGACACTATAATGCTACTTAATGCACACTTAATGAATGGTATAAGAACCTTATAATGATATTTCCAATTGTCTCCTCCCAGACTTTATGATATGGTTATACATTGTATACACTTTTAAACACACATGTATGTTATAAATCCCATACTATATTGTTATGCTTTTTGTTTAAATCATTATATTTTAAAGAGATTTAAATAATAAGAAAAAAATCTTATAAATTTACCCATGTAGTTACCATTTCTGAAGCTCCTTATTCTTTTGTATACATCCATATTTCCATGTTGTAAAATTTTTCTTAACATTTCTTATAGTGTGGATATGCTGATGATAAATTCTTTTAGCTTTTTTGTTTCTAAAAAGGTGTTTACTTAGCCCTTGTTTTTGAAAAACAAATTTTCTCTCTGAGTATAGAATTCTAGTTTTCATTTTTTTCATAATTTAAAGATGTTTCTCCACTAGATTTTCATTTGTATTGTTTCTGATGAAAAATTTGCTGGTATCCTTTGCTTTGTTTCCATGATTTTCTCTGTATCATTGAATTTTGAGCAATTTGATTATTATAACCCTATAACCCTTGTTGTTTCTTGTGCTTGGGGTCTATTGACCTTCTTGGATCTGTGGGTTTATAGCTTTTAGCAAATTTGGAAATATTGGCTATTATTTCTTCAAATACTTTTCTGTCTGTTTCCTCCTTCAGGGACTCCAATTATATTAAACTGTTTGGAGTGACCCACAGCTCACTGATGCTCTGCTGATTTCAAAAATTCTCTTTTCACTTGGTGTTTCATTTTGAATAGTTTCTATTGCTCCGTCTTCAAATTCACTGATATTTTTTCCTACAGTGTCTGATCTGCCATTAATCCCATCCAAAGTATTTTTCATCTCACACATTGAGACGTGTGAACTCTGTATTAATTGTAATTGGTTAGTTTTTCTCCTCCTTATGACTTATGTTTTCCTGCTTCTCTGAATGCTTGGTAATTTTTGACTGGGTGACAGACACTGTGAATTTTACTTTGTTGAGTGATGGATATTTTTGTATTCCTATGAACATTCTTGAGCTATTTTCTGGGGTACAGCTAAGTTATTTGGAAGTACTCTGACCCTTTTGGATCTTGCTTTTAAAACTTGTTAAGCAGGACTGGAGCAGTGCACAGTGGAGGTCTAACTTTTCCCCACTACTGAAGTAAATTTCTTTTGTGGACTTTATCCAGTGCTTATGAATCATGAGGTTTCTTTCAGTCTAGGTAGCTTGAACAGGTACTACTCTGAGCTGTATGTAATTGCTGGACACTATTACCTCTAATCCTTTCAGGTGATTCCTTACGCAGCCTCACGTGGTTTCTTCACATGCTTGCACTGATCACTGTTCAGCTGAATACTCAAGGGGGACTCTCTTGAGATGTTCAGTGTGCTCTCGGCATGCTGGTCTCTCCTCCCCAATATTCTGTCCAACAAATCCTAACTGCCTTGGTCTCTCAGACTCTCAGCCCCATCTCTCAATTTAGGGAGCCCACCATACTCTGCCTGTGTTTTCCCTCCCCGAATTGCAACCTGAAATCTCTCAAGTCAGGACAATCATAGTGCTCATCTTTTTTGCTTCTCAGTTCTCAGAGATCCTCTATTGCCTGCTGTTTGGTGTTCGTTATTTCATAAATTGTGTCCATATTTTTGTTTTGTTTTTATGTAGGAGAGTAAATCTGATCTCTGTTATTCCATCTTGGCTAGAATCAGAAGTGCAGATCTAATTTTAAAAGATTTCCAAGAGGCAGTTATCATGGCATCTAAATGGCTAAGAACTGTCTCAGATAAAGGTTTGAAGGAGCTCTTAGCAGCATTTGTTGGGAGAGGCAACTAATGGTTGTTCCAAACCCTTCTCTTAAAGAACTTTGTTTTCCCATATAAGCCATCTCTCTTTTGTGTTCGTTCTGAGCTGGGCTTGGATGAAGGTGATGCCCCAGCTGAGTTGCTGCTTTATTTATAAATGGCAAATTACTGCAGATTTATAGCAATGCACTCTACGAACCACCTTGGGGATTTAAAGGGAATGATAAGATCCAAAGACCATCAGCTGACTTCAATCAGCAAAGCTCTGAGCCATCTCTGGTGTATTAAACTACAAGAGTTGGAAATTCATAGGCTTCTGAGCCAAAATGAGATTCGCATTCAATGTAAATAAGAAATAGTCTGTGATTCTGCAGTTTTGTTTCCTGACCCAGCATGTCCTGCAAAAATAGAAATGTCAGTGCCTGGCAGTGGTGGAGCATGCCATCTGAGATTGTGACCTGAAAGACCAGGAAGGCGCTGGCTCTACAGCCAGCTGGCAGGCTGCCATTGCCAATGGGAAAATCATTCCTGTGTGATAAGACAGCGGCAAATGCTTTCCCTGTGGCTGTGATTAAAGCGAGCTCTGCATTATGACAACAGTGCTTCAAGCTTTGCATAGCAGTCATTTTTGCTAAATATTCATATGCTTATTTATACTCTTCGAGGCCTTGCCTGAAATCAGGGAGTTTAGAATTTCAGGCACAAACTATTTCCCTTTTTGGGAAGAAAGATTAGTGGACACAGGCATTGAGGAGTTGAGAAAGGGATGGGAAAAGGGAAAGACGATTTTGTAATCAGTCTTTAGAACTGTGTATTTCTCTGGATGCTTAGTAGAAGGGAGTTACTAATTGTGTAGGGTGTATCCGTGTAAGCCTCAATCCCAGGGGGGCGTATTTGTCCTAACCCAGCAACTCATAAATGTGTGTTGAATAAATAAATGAGTAATCTATAAAAATGGTACAATGTCCTCTGGGGCAGAGACTAAAGGTTGTCTTTGTAACCACAGAATCTAATCAGGGTTCCTGGCTAATGGAATAAACTCAAATACATGTTTTTGGATTAGTTAACGGGTGAGAAAAGGAAGGGAGGAAAAGTAGGATGGAGGGAAGAAGGGGGAGATGGTGAAAGGACGAGAGGAAGGAAGAGTTTGAGAACAGACAGGTGGGCTGGCTACTTCACTTCTCTGGACCAGTGCACCTGGGTGCCAAGAAGCAGCTTTGTTTGCCTTCTCCAGCTGTTTGTTACACCTGACTTAGGGCCATAAAATCTCAGGCGTTTTTGGTGAGCCTCTTCACAGTTTGTTAGCCCTTTGTAATTTACAAAGCATCTCGGAGGTTTCCAGGAGGCACTGGCCACTAGAAAAATTCTTGTCTTTATTAACTCTAGCTCCTCTTGTACCCCTCCCCTAGCTAGGAAAGATATGCATGTCTGTCATTCAGGGAGACAGAGGGGAGAAAGGGAGAGAAGGGACAGAGGGGAGGAGTAAAGGGGGAAAGAGAGAGGGATGGAGGGGGACAGAGGGAGGGATGAAGAGAATGAAAGAGAGATGCTGGAACACAGCTGGAAGACAGCTCTCCCATGAGTCCTCCGGAAACCCACTTGTCAGCATTATTTTGTCTTCCACATGCCCTTCTGCATTCACATGGAATTTTGTTCCTGCTTATGTCCATTTAAGAGCTTATGGGCTTAAGGCTTCAAGTGTTGAAATAAATACCGAGAATTTATGGCACCTTGGCAGGACTATGGATGGGGAATATGGACGTTTCGTCCTCCTTTAAGTTGCCCCCAGTGAAAGCAGTGGACCAAATTTTCTCCAGGTTCCTCCTGTGTGTAACAAATTAGAAACTAGTCTGAGAATACAGACCATTAGTCCTTGTCTCATCTATGCCTCCGACTAGCTGTGTAAATGTGGGCAAGTCCATTCTCTCTGAGTCCTGGTTTGCTCATGTGGGTAAAGGACTGGTTGTATTGTAGGATCTCTAGAGTCTTTCTCGGCTATAGCTCATCTGCAATTCTAAGGAAGGCGCAAAGACTCCCATCTCCTTGTGATGCTTATACCCAGGAATTCACTGTTTCTAAGGAGCTTTAGATGAAGGAGACTGAGTAATCACTGTCCCCGAGCTACCCCTATTTGATTTTGTCAAGCTCAGTACTGTGGTAGAGAGAAAGATAACCTGGTAGGCATTAGAGGCACCCAGATATAGAGCCATAGTCGTTTGAGAGCATGAGGTTGCCTCCTGCCTTGCCTCCCCTGTCCTCCTCACTGGAGACATAAATGCCTTCACTCTGCAGCTCAGCCTTAGATAGTCCCCAAGCCAAGGCAGGGATTACCCTGGTATAGATACAAAACCTGGTGAGACTCTTGGGTAAAACAGCAACAACAGTGATGATGTATTTGATTGAGTCTAGACCCACAAACTTTGGAGTGCCAGAAATACCACACTTCTGTGTTTATTTAAAAGTTAATTCTATCTCAGTGTTTCCATCCTTCCAGGCTAATGGGAAATCCATCTTACTTACTATTGAGGCTCCACGCTGATAGCTATTGGATTAAATGTTCCTGGATTTTCCAATGGTAGAGCATTAGCATGCCCTCTTTGTTAATTGATGGGCTGGTTATTGCTAAGCCTTTGTTTGTTTCAGTTCAAATTCTCCCCTCGCACCTGGCATCTCTGCCCCCACCACCCCCAAACATGGTATTGTATGATGACACTTGGAGCTTCCCTGGGGCACAATGCAGTAGTTCCCCCTATGACATACTATTCCTGGGACTCTGCCAGAGAGCAGAGAGAGGGTCCTCACTGTTCATGGGTTCTGAAATAATCCCTTTTCTTTCCTCTTGTCCAAAATTCATTTCTTATTCTCTCTTCCTCTCCCAGGAACATCTTTTCAGTAAGTTTAGGTATTGAAGTCTAGGAGAGACTTCAAGCAGTTTGTGCGTTAGGCCTTCAGAAGAAGACCTTAGATGCAAGAAAACAGCATGAGTTTTAGTTAGGGTATTAGGCTAAGTAACTGTGTCAAGAGACACAAAAGTAAGATGACTCAAAAAGCAGCCAGTCACTGAGCCGATCAGCATGGCTGAGGCGTCTCTGCTCCATGTGGTCCTGCAGGGACTCAGGGCTCCTTCCACCTTTTAGTTCTGCCATGTCCCCATCTGCATGGCCAAAGCTGTGTCACCTTCATGTCTGTGGCACAGCCTGCAGAAAGGGAAAACTTGTCTTTAACGAGATGATCTAGAAGCCGTTGTGTCACTTTTATTCTTGAACCGTTGACTGAACTAGTTCACAAGGCCACACCTAGCTCAAAAGAAATACAGTATTGGAGGGAATTCTAGTACTAAGGAGTATCTGTTGGGAGACAATTAGGGCAGTCTTAAAAGATCAGGGGACGTATAAGGAGAAGAAATCATAAGTTAACATTTTAACAAATTATTCTATTATTTGCATCAACAGCATTATCATTCCCCTCCCATTATTGAGAGCCAGTTATGTGCATGTCTCTGTGTCAGATTTACTTGCATTATCTCTAGTCCTTTACAATAATTCTGCAAGGAAATTATAGCCCTAGTGTTATTTTGGGGACTCTGTGGTGGCTTTTTATTGTGTACATTTAGAGAAGCAAAATTACATCTTTATATGATTTGGGATTAGGGTTTGCCACAAGAGAAATTTGGATGAGATCTGGAAGATAGAAGTGAAGCAGCCATTTCCACACCAGGCTTGGTGGCAGCTCACACACATCGTCACTGATCTGCTGGCTCCCTTGTGGGCACGGGCGGCATCCAGGCTCCCAGCTCCTCCATCTCCCACTGGATTTCCTCCTTCAGTTTCTCGGAAGCCTGGGCGAGGCTTGTGTGCAGCACCATGGCTAAGGGCACTGACTTCCCCCACAGGTCACTCGTGCCACCAAGGTTGGAGGTGGTTTGTCCTTGTGTATTCCAGTTTGTTCTCATGAGTTCCATTTGTCTCCATGGGTTCTAGTTTGTCCTTACTCTCCCCCATTTCCTGTGCAGCTTTCCTTCCTGCCAGCCTGGCTGATCTATAGTGGCTTAGGTCCAACGTCAGAAGCAGAGGCAACAGCCTTACATAGACTTCACACATCCCACTATTGTGTAAGATCTAAATCCTATAATAAATCCCTTATCCTACAGCACTCATAGTAGACTGCTTCTCTGATCATATCCTCACTGATAGAGACATTTTTGTTGCAAGTAATAAGAAACCACCTTCACATAGCCTAAGCCTAGAAAGGGTAATTATTTTAAGGATGTGGGACTGTCTCATTGAATCCAACTGTGGGAAGGCAGTTCGGTCACAGGGAGGGAGAAGATCTTTCATATTAAAACAACAACACCACAAAAACACTTACCTTATCCCACATTCCATTTTCTAGTCTCTGCCCCATTTTTGAGCTCCCCTTCAAATGCAAAGATGGTCACACCCTCCTGCACTCCCTCACTTCCAGGACTCCTGAAACCCTCTGAAACCGAGTTCTAGCCCATAATGCCACCAAACTAGATTGTCAAGAGCAACGTATGTCTTCACACTCTCAATGTACCTGAGCCTCAGCACTACTGACGACTTGCTGTCTGGCTGGACACTGTGACTCACCACCCAGATCCCCCTTAGGTGAGGGGCTGTTGCCTCAGTGACTGAGGGTAAGGAGGGCTGTGCGCCTGTTTAGGGATGACCCCAGCCGCAGACATCCCCTCAGCCAAGATCATGCTTCACCTCAGACAGACTACAGCCAATATGACTGCGTGTGGGAGGATAAAGGCCTGGCCACCCCAGCTAATCTCTGAACAGCCATTCTAGCTCCAGACAACCTGTAGGTGGGCCAAAGTGCCTTTAGTTCTGCATCGCAGCTCAACTTCTCTTTCTACCTACGCCTGTCTTCTTCCCTTCCTTTCCATGATGTTGAACCCAAAGACACCCCTGAATAAGGATCCTGGGACACCAAACTTGTTTCAGAGTCTGCTTCCTGAGGAAGCCAGCCCGGACAGCTTCCAGTGCTCCTCCTTTGGCATCTGTGACTCCACTTTCTTTGGGTCCTTCTCCCGCTTCTCGTCCAGTCCATATCTGTTTCTTTGCAGGCTTTCACTCTTCTCTCTGCCTTTTCTAAGTAGGAGTTTCTCATTTGTCTACCCAGGCAAATTTATTTGCTCCTATATTTTCAAATGGCATCTCTATGTTGATGACCCCTCAACTTATGTATTTAGCTAAGACTTCTCTTTAGGGTTCTGGTCTCTTATGTCCAATATCCAATTTCCTCTCTGGCAACTGCACTTTGCTAACTTACAAGCATCTCAAAATTGATGTTTCCAAAACTAGACAATGTTCTTTCCTCTGAAGTTTGTTTCTCTCCCTAGAATTGTCCAATTCAGTCAACTGTATCCATCCCATGTTTCGGTCAGACACCTGGCTCCATCTATGGTCCTCCCTGTCTTTCATCCCCTACGTATCATTCAGCATGTGCTGTCACTCACGTCTAGTCATAGCCATGCAGCTGGTACAAAGGATCCAGGGTTTCTTTAGGCTTCCTGCTTCCTTACCTCGCTCTAAGAACAGTATGGGAAGATCTGTCTGGAGGCAGGCAGGTGTTGAACAATTAGTCATGCATACAGCCTAGGTCAACTCCCAAAGTGCCCTTTGTGGGCTGCTGAGTTTCTAACAAAGGCACAGAGAGATGCAACGGGTCTGAGGATCCTGAATGCATTCTTATCATTTTGATAAAGCTATATTCTTTATTCTAGGGCATTGTCTAGGAATTGTTGCCATTAACCACTTTTATTAACTGAATATATCCCTATATGTATGCACTTCGTATTGATATAAATAGCATACATTCCTGTTGATGGGGGCAGGTGTTGCTTTGCTTTGTCCACAGTTCTTAGTCCCTGGCAATCAAGAATAGGAAAATATTACAGATTTGCAACAAGAAAGCAAGAAAACAAAGTAGAGTTCAAACTTTTTCTATAAAGAACGTAGTCAATCAAATATTTACTGAATAACCACTTCATACCAGGCACTCTGCTAAGTGCTGTGAAAGGGCTTGCTGATAAATAAGGCATGGATCCTGTGATTCCACAAAGCATAATAAGTGAACAGTTAAATAATAAGGAGGAATTTAGTATTATGACTTTTTAATACAAAGTAATACAGAGAAACTGTATATTTGGATTGTTTCTAAACAATACTTTGCAAACAATTATAAGAGTAAGGACTGAGAAGTATTAAAAGATCCTTCAATTGTTTTGGGTCCAGTGGAGCATGTATCTAGGTGAGCATCAGCCCCTCAGCTATTCATTTCCAAGGTAACTGAAAAGTCTAGGGGAGTAATACCATTAATAGTTAACAGGGGAATTAGAATAATAACAGCATATGCTGAGGCTACCTATGTTTTAGGCACAGGCAATGCACTTTTCTCATATTATGTCATTTAAATCTCACAACAACCCTATAAAGGAGCAACTATTCCAGAGGCTCAGAGAGCATATCTTGTAAGTGGTAAGAGCTGGCACTTGAACCCAGGTCTCTGGCTATGGCTCATGCTTTTAACCAGTAAGTGAGGTACCAAAGTCAGGATAGGAACTTTCCTCATCCCTTAGTAGCTCCTTCTGAGAAGAAAGAATGAAGAAAGACAGTGGAATTATATGGAGGAACAGGTTGACTGGGGACAGAGGAAGCAGCATAAATTCTCTCAGGTACATTCCTCCAACAAACTTAAGGGGAGAAAGAAGACTTTGTAGGTGGGTATTTACACACAGATTGCTAGAAAGTCAACTTCTCACTTGAAAGCACTCCTGGATATAGGACTGGAGTGTGTTCTAGAGCGTGGATAAAGAAAGAAACATGGAGGTTATTACTCCTGACCCTTGTAGGGAGAATGTGTAGAAGAGTGGTCTAATTTTTAAAGATGAGCTCACAAATTCGAGAAATAATCCAGAAAACTGAACTTTAGTTTGAAAAAAGGAAAAAAGCAAAACTCTTCCATAGGGGACCCCATTAGCCTTCTAGCAGAAAGTCTTAGGAATCCCTGGAACACTGGGGACTTGCGCAAGCATGGAGAGCTAACTGTTAAATTTTCAGGAACTTCCCAAACAGACTGACATCTCATTGGTGGTTGGAAATCAACATGTTGGGAATATTTACACTATGAAAATCAGTAAATGTGTAAATTCCCCAGAGAGCCCATAGTTAAGTATTTACCAGCACACCATTGCCTAGAAGCAACAAGGGTTCTGATTAGCACCTCTTCACCTATACCAGGGACCTTAGTGGAACTAATGTGGTGAAAACTAGGGGAAGAGTAGGTGCAGAGAAGGAAGTTGGGGAATACAGAAATGGAGTTAGAGCAAGTAATAAACATGCTACAGATTAGATTCCCCCATCTGACTGCATGTGAGAATTATCTGCGGAACTTTTTTTTTTTTTTTTTTGCTGGAGTTTCACCCATTGCCCAGGCTGGAGAGCAATGGCACAATCTCGGCTCACCCAACCTCTGCCTCCCGGGTTCAAGTGATTCTCCTGCCTCAGCCTCCCAAGTAGCTGGGATTACAGGCATGTGCCGCCATGCCCAGCTAATTTTGTATTTTTAGTAGAGATGGGGTTTCACCACGTTGGCCAGGCTAGTCTCGAACTCCCAACCTCAGGCGATCTGCCTGCTTCGGCCTCCCAAAGTGCTAGGATTACAGGCATGAGCCACCGTGCCCGGCTTACCTGTGGAACTTTTAAAAAGATAAGGACCCCTAGTACTTAGCACATTTGACTCTTGGAGCAGATAAACACTTTTTTTCCTCTGTGTGACAAAATTATTTAATAGTAATTATGCAATCATCAGTAACCACGAGTTATATAAAGACATATAAATATTATATGTAATGTGTGTATGTGTTATACACCATGTATATATAATAAAAACAACGTAAGTAATGTTATAGATAAAATAACATTTCCTTAACTCATTTTTAGTTTATAAATAATTAAAATAAAAGTGAGAGAACAACCGTTATGAAGAAATATTATTCAATAAAATAGTTCATGTATGAAATAAAATTCATTCTTTCCAAAATATAATATACATCATAATTTATGCCTTATTTTGTTATTTTAAATTTGAAACACAAATAAAACCTCCAGATAATTACGCTGAATAACAGAATTGAAGTAACTCAAATTCTGTTTCTTAGTCTGTAATAAGACTGAGACTATTACCACGTCTTATTCTTGTTTATTTAGAACCTACTGTTTGAATGCAAGAAAATGTTGTACTACAGATGTTGAAGACACAAATTAAACCCAAAGCAAACTCAAACTCCCAACCATTAAAAACCTTCTCTTCAAATGAATATGTGTAGGTGAGACCATGTGGCTGACTGCAAATATTAAGTACATAATACTGGAATTTCCTCAAATTCATTCCATGTTAAATATGATGTTTATGAAAGAATAAGTAATAATGATGTGTAATTTAAAACTTGAATATGTATTACTGAAACTCAATAGTAGCAGCTTAGAACGTAGATTCCCCACCAAAAAAATATATATATTTTCAGAGCTGGGTGTGGTGGCTCAGGTCTGTAATCCTAGTGCTTTGGGAGGCCGAGGCAGGAGGATCTTTTGAGCCCAGGAGAATGAGACCAACCTGGGTAACATAGAGGGATCCCATCTCTAAAAAATATAGAAATATTAGCCAGGGGTGGACGTGTGTGCCTGTAGTCCCAGCTACACTACTCAGGAGTCTGAGTTGGGAGAATCACTTGAGTCCAGGAGATGGAGGCTGCAGTGAGTCATAATTGTACCACTGCACTCCAACCTGGGTGACAGAGTGAGTCCCTGTCTCAAAGAAAAAAAACTAAAACACAATTTTCGGCAGGGGAGGGGAGAAGTATTTCATCACTGATATCATTTAGAACTGCTAGCACATAGTGGTAATAAAAAGCAGACTGACTTCAATTGGTTCTATGATTGTTCTTTTAATTCTCAGAGAATGCACCCATTTATTGCCTGCACCTGTGTGTACTGCTCCCATCATCCCTGCCCTTGGCATGTCACTGCCTGGATCCCACCTCAAACCATAATATTCAGAATCTTCTCAGGGGTGAGGCCCAGGAGTCTATTTTCATTAAAAACTCTTGCATGTGATTCTAATGATCAGCCAATTTTGGGAGCTGCTGATGTGGGAACAACAGGGACACAAATAGCTATGACTCAAAGTCGAGAGTGGAGGCCGGGATATCCAAGGAACTGCTCAACTCTTCAAACCCATTCTTAGTTGCAATCTCTGGTAGATGGACTATCATTGAAAACAACCCTGTAGAAGGAACATCCAAGGGCGACTATAGGAAGCTCTCCTATTGTGTCATGAAAAATACTTAGCACGTAGACATTTACATGTTAAAACGAGAAAACACACCTTTTTATTTAGTAATAAATTAGGAGAGTGTTTTTTAACTTCACTTCTTTATAATTTAAAAAATTCTTATCAGTGAGTCTTCATCCTTATTGATTTCTCTGCTCCATCTGCAGACCATTTCAGAAAAGTCTATCCTCAAAAAAGGCAGAATTTTAAAACAAACGCAAAACTTAGATGCTATTCCTTTGCCCTTTGATGGGCTTTCTGCCTCACTTAGACTAAAGACCAACTCTGGCTACAGCTACAAAGCCTTATGCCAAGTGGCTTCCCCTCCATCCTGCCACCACCACCTCTCTCAACGTGACTCTTCACTCAGTGTCTTCCAGCCATATTGGCCTCTTGCTGTTCCTCAAACTCACTGGGCACTCCCACCTCAGGGCCTTTGCACTGTCTGTTGCCTCTGCCTGGAGCACTCTTCCCTCAGGAATCCACAAGGCTTCCTCCTTTACTGCTTTCAAATCTGTGTCCAAATCTCTCACCTGATATAAAAGAGCATTATTTTTCTTCATTGCACCTAACACCATCTAACATATCATATATTAATATTTCACTTGTTTGTTTATTTCCTCTACTACATTTTTGAGGGCAGGATTTTTGTTATGTTTAGATGTTTAATCTCTTTTGTTTGTTTGTTTTTCTTTTTTTTTTTCTTTATTGAGGTGACATCTTGCTCTGTCACCCAGGCTGGAGTGCAGTGGTGCAATTTCAGCTCACTGCAGCCTGGACCTCCCAGTCTCAAGTGATCCTCCCACCTCAGCTTTCCGAGTAGCTGGTACAGGCATTTACCACCACATCTAGCTTATGTTTAGTGTTATATTTCTAGAACCTATCTTCTGCCTTGCCCATAGTAATACTTAACAAATATTTGTTGAACAAATGAATAAATCAAAATGCAGATGATCAAAAATCAAATAATAAAGAAATGATAATAATAAATGACTTACAAAAAACCTTTTTCCCCAAACCTTCTAAGTCACACTTCTAAAGATAACCACTTGGAACTTTTTAAGCTATGCCTTCTGCTAGTTGTCCTGAGATCTCTAAATGACATACTTCTACTTACATTTCTTGATTTATCAGCTGCCAGCATTATCTACTGATGCCCTGCTATGATAGAGCTGAATGTGACACACTTGCACCTCCACTTTTCTCAACTTCCCAGTGTAATCACCATGCCTATTTTTAGTTGCTTTGATTTTATTCGTACCTTAGTTATATTCTCCGTGTTGATTTTCGTATCTTTGAGACAGTGTCTATTGTCTACTCAGTTTCTGAGATAAGGATATCAGCCCCTCTTTCTTTCCTTCCACCCTTCTCCTTCCTGGCCACCTCCCAATTTTCCTTGTCTTTCATGAGCCATTCGTTTATATCATGGCATGTGACTAGGATTTCGAGTCTCATCACTAAAATTTTCGAAAAGGTCTCTAGGAGTCTGTGGCTGTTCCTAACAGACATTTCAGTTTCCCCCGATCTCCATTTTAAATTAGGAAAAGAAGTAGTGTAGAGAAAGATTTGGAATGTTGTCTGGAGCATCTGGAGGGCAAAAAATTCTTGGAAGCTTGCCAGGGCGGCCTTCTGTAGGGGAGGCTCCGGCTTCCAGCTGGCCTCAGCTGTACATGCTTTGACACCTGACTCTTGCTGTCCACCTAACGAGGTGAACCACTCAGGGGAGAACTCAGGTTAACCAAGTTTCCAAGACTGATGTACCAGTGCATGTCTTCCCAATCAGAAACAAAATAGTGATGCCAGCAGGGAAGTGCACACTGGCAAGATGAACATACACCCTTCCAGTAGACAGATGCATGTGAGAAACCAAATTATAATCAAAGGTAGCTTGGTGAGCATAGAGTCAAAGCAGGGGGTTAGATAAAATGGATGTTAAACCTCCATAGACACAGATAGTGATCAATTCACTCATGAGGGAAGAAAAAGTGTTGCCAATGTGACCACAGTCCCTCAAGTTCTGTTGCCTGTAACTTCCTCTGCCAGTGTTTGTTCCTTCCTTTTTATGTCTGCATCACTGATCAACCCCCTTTGGACCAACATATATTTTACAGTTTTCTGTCATTCTCATTACAGTCAAGTCTACTGTTTTGCGAGCCATGCTCTTTAAGGTAAGCTAGCGCATCTCTATATTAAAATAATCATCTGAGAGCCTTCTTATTTCCTTCACTCCCAAATTCACAGCCAGTCATATTACTATTGCCTTCAGGTAAGAATATAATGTCTATTTTCTATTGATTGAAGGCATCCTGAAAATTCAGTGTCTCATAAATACAGCAAGCTTAGCATCGTATTTCTGTAGTAAGCACATTTCTAAAATGGATGAAGGCATTTCTGTGACAGCCAGAAGACTGGTTGGATGTCAGACCAGGTTCATGCTGGGCCTTAACATGTTTATAGCTGCTGTGACTTAAATGATATACCACCAGATGGTCTATAAAAACTTAAGGGGAACTGAACGAGGAATATTAGAGTTAATCAACTGTGTAGAGGGCTTAGGAGTTTTTTTAGTTGTTTACCATTGTATAGGACTGTATAATAGTATGGCTTATGATACAGAAAAATGGAAGAAAGGGAGAAATTAGATAAATAAAGCTATAGTGAAACATTTATTCATTTATTGAACATTTAATTAGTATTTATTGAGCATCTACTATTTGATGGGTATTGTATTACATCCTGGGGACATAGTACTGTGATGAATAAGGCAGATTACAACATCTGAACCAAAGTATTCATGGGGCTCACAATCCAGACAGTAAGATACAATTAAATAATAAAGACACAAATAATTCAGTAATTATAACTGTAAAAAAGGGCCATGAAAGAGAAGAACAGGGTACTATGAAAACATAAAACAGGAAGGACTGATCTAATTTGGGACAGGAAGGGTGGGTTGGAGATGACATTCGTAAGGATGGTAAGATGAGACCTGGAAGATGTGCACAAGTTAACTCAGCAAGAGTTTGGGAAGAGTGTTTCACGTGCAGGGGACAACATGAGCAAAGACTAAGAGGCAGGCAGGAGCATAGCATATTGAAAGAACTGCGAGGCCAGCATTAGTGAAGGGTATCCATCAAGAGACTGAAATGGATAACATGAGCACTGGAAAGCAAATCATAATATTTCTAGCTGTTAACAATGATACCACTTTCTGGATGGAGGAATTGTTGTTTAGTTCATATGGGTAGAATTCAGTTACCTGTTCAATAGGGAAAAAGTTAATATTATAGTCCGTGAATTGTTATAACTTTTAGGTAAACTAATAATTCTGACAACTGGAAATTCATCTATTCCATCTCATACAGTTTTAATAACTTTGGAATAAATACTTCTCCTGGAAACAAGAGTGCCTAAAATGTTTTGGCAAATGAATATCATTTAAGAAGTGCTTTCTTCCCTTTCTATCTATGCCCTTTGGAGTTCCTCCCAGTTGTCAGGGCCATCCTTGACAGTCAAGTCCACCTTTGAAGGATGTATGTCATTTGTAAAGGCCTTTTGCTGAAAGATTAAAAGATCAAGGGAAATAAAGCTGCTTGTATTCCTAAACCACTGGTGGTCTCACAGAATTTTCTTCTCTTCATTTTTTGTTATCAAAGCATCATCCCAAATTCATCATGTTGTCCAACACACCCATGTACTTCTTGCTCCAATTCTTCTTGTGTCAAATCTCCCTACACAGACCCATGCAGTATTTCCAATTTCGATTTTTATTCTTTTTATCTTTCCACAAGACTGGGTGTCTTGTTTGTGCAATTGTGTCTAGTTGTGTCTATATGTATATTCTTGAGATATGAGGATATATAATTATGTGCAAACACAAAACTATGCAGGTAGGTGTCCATACATGTATAAACAAATAGATAGGTGTGTCTTGTGATTAAGCACTATAGGTCTGCACTGTTCAATATGGGTAGCCAATAGCCACATTCGCCTATTTAAATTAGCTAAAATCAACAAAATGTGAAAATTCAGTACCTCTGTTGTACTAGCCACATTTTGAGTGCTCCAGTGGTGGACCTGCCCACTCAACTCATTCATGCAACTCACATAAAGGCATGACCCTGCCATCCTGTCCAGGGGGTGGTTAGAGTTCAGTAGCATGGCCTATACAGCAGGTTTAGTCTGTATACTTCACACTCTCAAAAACATGTAAATGAATCCAAACACTTAGTCCTTAGAAATTCATTAAAATCTCTTGTCTGCTTCTATCTTCAGCACCCCTATATTCCTTTGGGCTTCTCTTTCTTCTGTCATGTCTCTGCCCCCTTGGTCCCTTGATCCTCTCTCTTCTCTGGGCCAAGTGTAAGTCTACACAGGCTCTAGATGAATCACATCCCCAGCTCCACGAAGCACCCTGAAGATTGAGAGTTGGTTCTATGCTAATTGCTCACCAGCATCCGATATTTTCCCTTTTATTAATAGAAAGTGAAGGAGAAATAAGGAGCTTAGTGGGCAAAGATGGAGGGAGAATGCTGTGAACCTCCAAACATTAACAATTTTATCCCATCGCATGCAAATTAAAGTGTGTACATTAAACTTTGTAGAGTTCATCTATGGAATGGCTTCAGTTCCCAAATAGTCTTACTGTCACCTTTGTTATAAAGAATTGCACTAAAGCGTTCCCTTTAGGTAGTAAGGGGATAGCTTAAGCAAGTGAGTGCAAAAAAACCTTTTTTTTTTCTTATTTTCCTAGTGCCCCAACTATATAGAGTAAATAATGAGGACTTATAAAATTGCTTCCCTTCCAGGGTGTAAGCTGGGCCATGTAAAATGGATAAGATAACATTTTACATCAGTAAATTAAAAGAAAAGGCATTGCTCCATGTAACACCTGGCACATAGTAAGGCTCAATGAGAGGAGAATCTAGAGCAGTGGTTCTCAGTCTTGGCTGCACAGTGGAAGCACTAGGGGTACTTGAAAAAAAAAAAATACCATCCCTGGTTCACTTCCCTAGAAATTCTGATGTAATTGGTCTTAGGTGTGGTCTGAGTGTTGGCATTTTTACAAGCCCACCAGGTGATTCTGTTGTACAGCCAAAGTTTAGAAACACACCCTGGTGTAGAGGGAAACTCTGGGTTCTTCTCTACTGTTTTCCTTCTGATCTTTACAGGGATGCTATATCATCTTTGACTCAGTCATGGGTTTGGAGGGTCAGGAGCTGATCATTTGAGATGAAATTTTATATTATTCTAGATGTGGTAGATGTGGTCTACTACATGTTACAAAGTTGAATGTGTGTGCCATGTGCATGTGCACACATATGTGTGATGAATTTCTTGTGAGCCCTTTGAAGCTCCATGTCCTTAGCAGGGTACCCTACACTTAGAAATTTGGAAGCCTTCCTTTAAGTAACACTCTTGTTTTGTGTACAAATCCAAAATAAAAGTGACAGTAATTAGTAGCATAAATCAACAAGCAGAATGTAGCAACCAGTATAGAGAGGCTGGCCTGACAGTCCTCAATGATACTTTTATATTTATATATCCACTATGCTCAAGATTAATTTATTAATTCTGTAGCAGGTTAAGGGAGTGGAAGCAGCTGGTAATCATTCATTCATTTATATATTTTCATTCAACAACCATCTACTGAATGTCTTGTATGTGCCAGGCCCTGGTTAGGGTTGGGGACTCAATATTGAATATGACTGCACAGCCCCTGTTCTCAGCCTAGTGGGAGAAAAGATAAGTAAATGAGCGATTGTGCTCAGTGTGAATGTGCAGTAATGGGGGAGCACAGGATGCTGTGAGAGCACATAGTTGGGACATCCAATCCAGGCATGGTTGGTAAGTTAGGGGGTGGTTATGGGGAAAGTCTCTTGGGAAACATAACTTTGGGGAGAGTGGCAGCCATGGAAATAAACCACTTGGATTTCCCTTCAAGAAAGAACGTGCTGCTCAGCTTCTAGAAATGCAGCTATCTGATAGCATCCAGCTGTTAGGCTCTCAGGATTAGCCTTAGCTTTCAAGCTGACCCCACATTCTTATAGGCAGGGGGAACAGCTTTGTTCCACTCTTGGACATTGTGTGCAGAGAGTGGAGTGGATAGTAGAAGGAAAGGGAGGAGAAAGAGGTAAGCAAGGAGTATTGTAGCCCAGATCATGGGGGACCTCGTAGGCCATCATAAGAACACTAGCTTCTACTCAAAGTGATATGGGGTTAGAGGAGGGCATTAAGTGGGCGCTGGCATAAGCTAATTTATGTTCGATTCAAGTTCTTAGCCTTTGATTTTGCTCCAGCCCACTTCCTTCCCTTCTGTCAATGACATCCATCCCTCCAGGGGACTGCCAGCCCTCCAGGGACTTGCACCTAGCAAAGCAATACATCTTCAGAGCGACTCCTAGTCTGACAGATTAGAGCAGCTGCTGTACAGTGGGAGTTTTAAAGAAGCTGAAGATTTCATTTCTAAGTTCAAGAGTGTGATGTTCTTATAGATGAGACTATGTGAATTTTTTGTGTGCCCAAAAATTGTAGAGGTTATGGAACATCAAGGCTAGGACATAACACCAGATGACATCCCAGAAACTTTTTAGGGTGACAGGTAAAATAACTGGTTTTTCTCCTTGGGGGAAAGAACCAACCTCTCTAATTGTCCTCCAAGTTAGACTGGCCTTCCCTGACTTGTGAAACCTGGTTATCAGTGAGCTTGGCAGGAAGGTGGCCATGAAAAGGTCCTGGTTGGTATATAAGCCCAAATTTGGAGCATGAGTATTTATTTTCTATTCTCTGTCCTCTGAAGATTTCCATGTAGAGAGCTGACCTGGGGCAAGGTAGCAATCCAGGCAAAAAGGGAATAATTTAGAAGAAAATTAATTCCTCCCTTGAGGAACAATTTCTATTTACAAATTTTAAAATATGTTTTGTGTTTTATTTCACTATTTCCTAGGATTTCATTCCTCTAGCTGAACTTAAAGCTGTCTTCAGAAGGCCCATGACTTGCTAGCTTCTCATTCAACTGCAGAATACACACCGGGACTGGATGTGCTTGGAAGTCCACTTTCCAATAGATTTCTGTGACATCAAAAACAACTATTTTCAACACCACCTGGTCCCAGAGTTTTGGGAAGGTCAGTGCTGGGAATGAGATCAGATCGGTTCTTGTCTGCAATTCTCTTCTTCACCTGGGTCTCTGAACTGACCTGGCCTTGACAATTCCTGGTCCCCACGTGCCACAATGAAGAGCGTGATTATGGCCACCACCATCATTATAAAAATAAATAAAAGAGATACTTAAAATGGTCAAAACTGATGATTCACACATGTTAATGGCGAATGAACATAAAAAAGTATTTTAGCATCGCTAATAATCAAAGAGGAAGAAGGAGAAGGAATGTAGGGCAGGCAAAAGCAATAAAGTTGCAAACAACCAAAATGGCCCCCAACAGGCAATTGGTTAAATCTGGATACTATGGAGTATCTTGGAAATTTCTGTTAACAAAAAAACTGTATCGGCATCATAAAACATCAAGAAATCAGGTCACAAACTATATATGCAAATATGTTCTTAGCTTTCAAAATAAAAGCATTTAAAAAGAATACTCTCCAAATATCAATAATATTTATTTTTGGAAGTGTAACTATGAATAATTTTAATTTTTCCAAATATTTTTCTGTAATTTCCAATTTTCTAGAATAAATGTGAAACAGGAAAGCCAAATCAAAGTAAATTTTAAGAAAAAATAAAAGAGATATTAAAATTATACACAATTTTTTCCTATAGTGTAATTTTCACAGAAAAAAATGTTTGAGAAAATATTTTTAGGAAGTCATCTAATATTGCTGTTGGCTTTTCCTCACAAGAATATGATGTGATGGCAATAAAAAGTTGTTCAGAAAGTTATGATTTAAATGGTTAGACTGGTTTCAGTGAACTTCAGGGTCAGCTCTACAGTTTAATCATATTGTTTTTACTGGCTACCAAGGCTACAGAAGTATAGGTACAACTGCTATAATTTCTCAGTTAGTGGGAAGTGGTACATTTAAAGTACACAAATCCATTCTCTTTGCAGCCCTCTATCACTTCCACTGCAAATGGAGAAAAATAGAGGAAAACTGAAGAATCATTTAGTTAAGATGATAGAAAAGAAGAAAGGAAATAAGGGTGGTGGGGGGCAGGGTGGGCAGGGGCCTTTGGAGAGCACGCAGCACTTGCAAGATCCTATAAATGAGAGAAAAGCAATGATGGGGACAGACATTTACTAAAACTTTCCCTGTGTTTTGTAACCTGAAATTTCCAAGACATTCCACTGTGTCCAGATATAACCAATTGCCTATTGTGGGCCATTTTGGTTTTTTACAATTTTATTGATATGTCCTGCCCTATATTCCTACTCCATCGAACTCTTTGATTATTAGTGATGCTAAAATACTTTTAGACGTTAATATTTGTGAATCATCCTTTCTCTGAGCCTGGACTCAGTTCTAAGTCCTTCTCCCACATGATTTCATTCCCTACTCATAGAACATAGAAATAGGTGTCATCTTCTCCACTTCACAGATGAAGAAACCGAGACTCAGAGAACTAACTTGGCCATGATTATACATTCTAGTAAACAATGAAGCTGGAAATGCAAACTACCTTCTTAACTCATTCTGAAATTACATGTGTGTATGTGTGTTTGCATGTGAGTGCCCAATGAACATGACTTTGTCAAGGATGGAGTTTTCCTCATCCAGTCACCTGGAGCTCAGAGAAGTGAATTGACTCACTCATGGCCATGGAGGCATCATGAGAACACAAGCCACCAGTTAACAGTTTAAATCAATAAAGTGTAATTTGTGTTGGAGTTTCAAACTGACTGGGCAAAAGCTTTGAGATGGAATGCAGGCTTTGGGTGCTGGCAGTCATTATGGGAAAGAGAGAATCATGAAAAACAACAGAAGGTATGGAAGATGATGCCTTCGAGAAGCTAGTCTATGGGAAAATTTTGGGGTGTGCTGACAAGCGAGTATCATCATCCAATTAGCAGCTCCTCACAGTACCCAAGATTCCCATTTTCCTAGGATCTGGGGAGTGGGAATTCTGAAGGGCAGATCAGAGAGTCTTACTGCTTCAGGACAAGGACAGCCAAGGGAAAGTCTTCAGTATTTGGAGAGATACAGAATCAAGTGGAATTAAGAAGAAAAATTCAGATTTAGAAAACCAGACAGAAGAAGGAAGGGGCTGGACTCTAATAACTGCCCTCATCCTAAGATGAGCGTTCTTTAAAAATGTCCCAGTACTCCTCACACTCTTGTAAAGTCACTTCTCCACATCAATGACTTGAGAGTAGTGCTGCTGGTGGTCAACCTGTAGGCAGGGAGACGAAAAATTATAGAGCAAGAACTTCAGTACCAAGAACATGGTCTCAAAGAGGGTCTTCATCATCCCCTTTTGTATCTTTCTGATGATTTATTGCAAGACTTACGGCTCTTCCATGTGAAAGCATGGCATTTGATATCAGCTAATGGTAGAAGCATTACAGAGAACACTTTCCAAGGAAGCTGTTTAATGATGATTTCAATCAGTGCATTTGAATCTTAGATGACCTAGTGAGTCACTGTCCTCTGTAATTTTATAAGACTCATTTTTAGACTATGAGTCTTTAAACCTCCTATAGGACCTAAGGTGGTGTCTTGCTCACAAATACGAGGTGAATGAAAGACAGACATCCAGGTGTCTTTCGAGGGGTATGTTGGAGAATCCAAAACCTATCTTCCTACAAATGCAGTTTGTTTTCGTTCCTTTCAAGTGTCTTCTCTGGATTTGCACGTTGGAACTCCTCAGTCACCAGTGTGTGCCTGTTATTCAGTAAGTACCAAGAAATTTCCCTTTGGTTGGTTTTCACTCTCCATGGCCAAGTCTAGTCATCAGAGAAATGTTTCAAATAAATTTAATAGATTTTGTCATCTCTGTTTGATGCAGAATGTCTGAGAAGATGCCGGAGCTAGACACCTCCAATTGCAAACACGGCCCAATTACAAATAAATCTACAAATGAATCACTTTCTAGTTTTTGCATGTTGGGTGTTTCATATGCAGAGTTGACACTACTGGCTCTTCCTCAGTAAGATATACATCTCAAGTAGTTTTTGCAGTGTGATGGATTGACCTGGCCTGATAGATAATATGATGGAGTGACTATACCATGGACAGAATCATCACTATCTCCTGCCAATCTTCCACAATTGTAAGTTTTATTATTTGTTCACTACAAATGTCAATATAGATTAAAAATCATTTACACTTTTTTATTAGCCTGGGAATTTTTGACCACCTTCCATGAGCCAGGTATTATGCGATGCCCTTTACATATAACCTTTCATCTCTCTGTTATTCTATCTTATAGTAGAGGGAGCAGGGTTTCAGAGACACTAAGTAGATTGTCTGAGGCCAAACCTCTCTTAAATAGCAGTTAGGTTGTGAATAAAAGTCTGTCAAAATTCAAATTTTTGTTATTTCTACTACACCATCATTCCTTGGTCACATTCCCAGTTGGATGGAAGGAGTTCGCTATGTAGACTATCATCCCCAAACTGCCTTTATTATGGAAGCATATCAAAGACTTGTACAAAAATCTAAATAAATAATGAAGACTGCATTCTCCTTTTTTTTTTTTGAAGTTATTATTTAATGACACAGGAAAATAACATGTTATGAAACAAGCTGGTTACAAGTAGTAGGTAGATGACTTCATTTTTGATAAAAAATTAAAAAGCATGAACTTGCATATAAAAATTAGATTAGGTACAAAATGCCAATCGTATTTACTTCTGCTCAGTAATTAAATATTCCTCCCTTTGTTTTTGTCCTTTAAAAAACATTACTTCTGGAATTGAAAAACAAAAAGGAAAACATGATCCTGGAGAGAGTTACCAAACACGAGGAATTAGGAATCCAAGAAGCCAAACCAGGAGCCCAGCAGTCAAGGTTGGAAGCCCAGAACACGTCTCACCAGTGTGATAATGGCCAAGCCCGGAAGTGGAAGATTGTTCTTTTCTTTTCCTACTGGAATATTCTTTACCAAACAGTTTCCTCTACATTAGATATTAGCACACTTACATTTAATGGGATTCTATGATTAACTGGCACAACAGCAAAGCGATGCTAGAAACTTTCGTTTTGAATTGCTACAAAATCTATTATTTTGTAGTTATATATTGTACAAAACACACTAGAAATCAAGTGCTCCTACAACAAAAAACCCATCTAACTTTGCTGTTTCTTTCTGACTTTGTTCATTTTCAATCTTCACAACAAATGTGTTTTTTTGTTTCGGGGACTGGAAGAGGTAATTTTTCTCAGAAAGAAGCAAACATTAATATGTGCTAGGCACTGTCTGATGGCTTGGCTCTAAGACAAGGCAGCTGCCCGTGTACTGTACAGAGCAAAAAGGCTTACCAAAATCCAAACCACCTTGAGTTAAAGAAATCTGAATGAGGAGCATCACCATTCTTTGTATGTGTGTTTTAAAAGTCTTTGCTGTGTTACCAAATAAAGAAATGCGTGTATTATACCTCTATTGATGTAAACGAGGCTCAAACATCTCAATTCCACCCTCTTCCTACCCCACACCCATCAGATGCTATGACTGCTAGTGACACTTTATTCAAATTACAACCTGTAGTTTTTGCTCTAAAAAACAAAACACCTGAGAAAGGCTCATTGCTTTAAAATCAAGAATCTATCAAAGCAATGCCACCCTAATCCTAAGGTGCTTCTTAGGTATTTTCCAAAGCTCTTTGCTCTTTCATACTACAGCATTTTCAGGAGGAGTCATTAGGTACTCTCAATGTCCAAGAAATAACTAAAAACAAAAAATAATCTGAGACTCTTTTCTGCATTACCACCAGCCTCCCAGTACACCAGGTCACCTTTTACAGCAGTGAGCAAAGCAACCCATGCCACGGAAATCTTCACAAACCAAGAAGGAAAGGTACAAAAAGAATTATGGTAAAACAATAACATACATTTGTGTGTATGAGGGAGAGAGATTTAAAATTAAAATATTATATCATCACAAGAAACAGCAGACATTCTTTGCTCTGTCCTTGGGCAACCAAGAAAATTAAAGCCTGTTTTATGTCCCAAAAATAAAAGAGACTTGATAGAAGTAACAGTGCTCAGTGCTTGCAACCCAAGTCAATTTATACTCTTGTCAGACCAGTCCAAATTCCAAATGCTACAAAAATCCTGTTAGATCAAGGGGTAAAAATTCATTTTAGTACAAAGTTACTCAAGATAAAGAAAGGCACGTCTTAGGTGAGAGAACTGCCTGCTGCAGATGACTTTTTGCTAATGTGTTTAAAGATTATGGACTTCTCAACTTTCTTAGTTTTCTGGTAGCCAAATCCTCCTTGCTTTTTCTGCTTGCCTTCATTGCTGTTCATGTTCAGACCAACAAAGGGAGGCACCTTGAAACCAAATGACAGAGCAACTTGAGGCAAATTTAAGTTACTGACATTAAAGATCTGTTTCAGAGAGTAGGAATCATAGGCTCATATGTATGACTTACATGCTTCCTCGGCTGACTTATGAAGGAAGTAGTTCATTTCAATCAGTTTCTCACGCTGAGACTGAGTATCCTAAATTTTAGACCAGGAAAAGTCAAATTCACTTAATGGAACCTTGGATTGTTTCAAGTAATGAAGGAAACCCAATTCTTCTGGGTGCAAAATGAACAAGGCATGGCCTCCCCATTTAGGTCTCTGGCTGTTCTCCCCACATGATGAATGTATTTCAGGGTCATCTGGAGGGTCATACTGAAGAATCCAGTTGACTTCAGGAATGTCCAGTCCTCTTGCTGCCACATCCGTACACAATAGTGTTCCCAAATCTGCGTTGCGGACCTAGAAGAATGTGGTTGTACGCTTATTTTGCTTTTGCTTTCCATGAATGGCCAAGACAGCAAATCAATGTAGTTCAGCAACTCGTAGTGGTATTTCACGAACATACAAGATAAAAAGAAGACCATGAGCTTCTTCTTTTGGTTCTTCTTAAAGAATGTAAAGAGCAGAAGAATCTCTTTTCAGAGGGACAAACAACATATCCCTGCTCAAGACATCCACTGTCACATTAGCTTATTAGCTTTATCATCATCAACATCAACATACAGTGGCTCCTTTTTCAGAGAAATCCTTGCCTGGTCCTCAACTTTTTGAGTTTAGGTGGCAGAACAGAGCATAGTCTGTCTGCATGTTGGCAAAAGTTTAATAATTTGCTTTAATTTATCTTCAAACCCAACATCCAAGATACAATCAGCTTCATCAATAGCCAGACACTCCAGGTTTTTATACATAAACCCCGGGGTATACTGCATATGGTCCAGCAGACGGCCTGGTGTGACCACAAAGATGTAGATCCCATTAGCAAGTTTCTATGCTTCAGCAGATCTGTTACTGCCACCTATTATCAACCCATAGGTGTGCACATGGTGAGTCATTAGCTCCTTAAGAACACCAAAAATTTGCATGGCTAGCTGTCTAGTAGGTGACAGAATAAGGACCCCTGTTCCATCCTTGGGCATGAACTTTAACTTAACAATGAGTTCAACCGCAGAGATGAAAAAAACCAGGGCTTTACCACTGCCTGTTTTTACAGCTGCTAGAAGATCCCTGCCTTCCAGAAGTAGTCTGATACTTTTATGTTGAATTTCAGCCATGTTTGTAAAGCCCATTTCTTTTATTGCCTTCAGAGTGTTTTCATTGACAAGATTACATAGAGAAGCAAATGAAGTATCCTCAAAAGCTCCTGTCAGTCCCAGGGGCAGGCTGGGCACCTCACTGTCATCTTCATCATTATCTAGCTTCTCCACATTATTTTCTGTTTCTTTAGGAGTCTTGGCACTTTCTTCTTCAGATTCCCCTTTGTTTTCAGTTTTTGCTTTTTTTGTATCAGGCCCAGCATCATTCACCAGTTTTCTCTTTTTCTTCTTCTTTTTCTTTTTTGATTCTGAATTGGGAGACTGCATTTCTGCATCTCCATTGGTTAATACGGTGGATTTCTGGGGAGATTTTTTAACTTTTACATTTTCCACTATTTCTTGAGAAATGTCTGCATTTTGAGTTTCTGATAAGGCCACATTTATAGAATGTTTTGATTTTTTAACCTTTCTATCTCCCATTGTTTCTTCAGACACATCTCCATTTTGAGTTTCTGATAGGGTCAGATTTGAGGCCCCCTACAACTTTAGATTTTGCTGCCACAGTTTGAGGTTCCGCTTCTCCATCTTCTTGCTCAGGAGTTTCATCATCTGGTGAGACATGCTGTCCAAGAAGTGCCTAGACTGCCGGGCCACACAGTACAGCTCTGCATTCCCATTCTTTACATATTTATTTTGCTCCTCAAAGAACTCCATGAACCCAAGGTGTTGGTTGATGGAAGCCTCTGGTCATCCCAACTGAATCTCCACTCCATCTGGGAGCAAGGGCCCCCAAAAATCATTGAGTAGAAAGTTGCTTCTCCAAAACTCAAATACCAAGCAGCTGTTTTCTTCCAGAGTTGAGGAAGATTTTCCGAATGTTTCTTTAAAATTGCTCTGAAAATCTGAATCCAATGTAATAAACTAGATAGGGCTGTTGATTGTGGAGAACATCTATCACCGACTTTAAACCTTTTTTCTTTCTAAAAATTCTTTTTGACATTGTAAAAACAATATATGCTTATTGCAAAACATTAAAACAATACAGAGGTGCATAGATATAAAAGTGAACGTTCTCGGTAGCTTCTTTCACTCACTCCCATTTTAGGAGGTAACTGTTAGGAGGTAACATTACCACTTTAGGAAGTAACTAGATTTGTGTATCACAAGATCTTTTGTGAGCTTTTATATCCCACCTCTATACACACCTGCATATGCATGCACACATGTACACAGTTACATGCCTTTTCTTTTATACAAAAAATGAGAGCATACTCTAAATTTCATTATGCCGCTTGCAACTTAATACACCACACATAGATTTGTATGTCCATCAGTCATAATTCCGTCGGTTTATCACTCATAATGGGAGTAACACTGTTGTCCCCTTTCTTACCTTGTAAGTTTGCCGTGAGGATTAATCATATGTTCAAAGGTACGCAAGGACAGTGGTACTAAAAAATGGCACAGAAGGCTTTGAGATGGCCATTGATGTATTATTTTACAGAGACATAATACAGATTATGTGATGGGCTTCAAGAGTAAGGATGAAGAAGTAATTTCTTGTTTTCCCCCTCTGAATGGGACACTTCGTGATCTGCATATTATAAAAAACATGAAAGTGAGGTCAGACTTGGCAGGGAAATTGCTGGCTACAAGCTTTTAGGACAATTAAAAAACAGCAGGATCATTCTGGCACAAGCTTCAACCAGTTGGCAGAAAAATGCCTCTTCTGCTCCTACGGTGACTGGCAATTCTAAGTAAATGGCTAAAATTGCCTTTCATGTCTGCCGGCAACTTCTTTCCTGAAGTCTTTGAGTCTTGTTGAATTTGCTTTGATAATGAGTATCTTCTCTATTAGGGTAAATTTGACATGCATAAGGATTATTTCAACTCTGACAGGACAGAAATTCACTTGTTTCCAGAATTAGGAATACTTGAAAATTTGCTCAAGTCTAAAAATGAATTTTTCCCTAAAAGTTTTCTTCTTTAAGACTCTGTTGCCGTATACAAAGACTGTATTTTATATGATTAGTGACATACTAATAGGCCTTTTGAAATATTAAAAATAGCTCCCAAACCCCTGTGATTTTCTTTGGTGAAGTCCAAGGACTTGGAACCCCAGTTAGGGCATTATTAACTTAAAATATTCCTACTCACTTAAATTATAAGCTGTCAATAAATATCACTTCTCTTTTAACTTCAATTCAGTTTGCCCTGAGACTACATTACTGACCATACGCCTTCCACCCCTGATATCTAGCCAAGGCAGCATCCATAATTGCCGTTGGCTTGCCTCTGAGAGCCCAGTGTTGGACAGCCTGTATAGTAGAATGGTTGAAAGCAGTCTTTGGAGCTCCAAGGGCTCTGTACATTTGCTTGAGTTCCCATAACATGGTGGAGATGGTACCACCTACCTCAGAAAGTTGTTAAATTAATTAATCAGCCCATATAATAAAGCACCTAGAATACTGCCTGGCCCATAAAGTGTCATTATTACTGTATCTTTTGTATTTAAAGTCATTCTCTTTAACTGTTGTTATTGGGATGAGGTCTGTAGCTTTTTATGCTTCTGGGAGGGGAAAACCTCTTCATCTTGTTCCCTGCGTCATAACAGAAACAAAGAGGAAGAAGATGATATAAGTTCAGTAAATCTTCCCTTCATATTTGGTCAGATAAGAGCAGGGGCTTGGAGCCAGGCTGCCTGGCTTGACCACTTAACACTAGCAAGTTTCTTAACCTCTCCAGCCTCAGTGACTTTATCTGTATAAAGGGGATAACAATTGCCCCTGATCACAGGGCTGTTGGGAAAACCAAGACAGTGTAAGTAACAGACTTACACATAGTGAGTGCACAATATAGATAGCAAGTAAGTTAATTCTGAGGCAACAGATTCAAGTCTACTACTACTGAACTCCGACTATGTGTCTATTCTATATAGGGACTGCATTTAACAATATTCCCACAAGGAACACACGTTATCTTCACTTAACTGATAAGAAGACTAAAGCTTTGAAAGGTTAAATGGCATGCAGCAGTTCTCCTGTTAGAAGGCGATAGAGCTGAAATGTGACGCCAGGTCTTCTGATTCACAGGCTAGTGTTCTTTCTTCTAAACCCCTGGATATCTCTGTGAGCCACGCATATCTGATTACCCCAAGGATTCTCAGGGTCAGCAGTAAATAGGGTAGAGAGACCATCAGTCCCTGCCTTCTGCTTACTGCCAGAAACCTTTCCAATTATTTTTGTATGACCAACACATATGTAAATGCCCAACATGCTTTAAACAGTTAAACAATAAAACATAATTTTCCCATAATCCTACTCTTGGATTCTTTTCTCTCAAAGTTTCATAGACTTTCTTAGAATGTCTAAATGACCCTCAGAATGTTTTTCACCAGAAAGGTTTTGTTGTTTTTTTCCCCACTGATTCCAAAACAGTGAGTTGATTCCTCTTCTTCCTGGAAGTCTTTCTAGGTCATTACAAATAGCATTTTTCTTTATAGTTCTCAAGTGACCTTTAGTGCAAACATTTCTTTCTTCTTCCTGGGGTGGGTTCTGACATCATTCTCCAGGAACACAAAGGCCTCCACAAGGTTGATTTATCCTGCTGAGACTCTGGAAAGGGTCTCTTCTCCTCTGACCACATCTTAATTCACAATTGAGGGAAAAATATTTAGCAATGAGTCTCTTTCCCTATTTTCTTTGAGCTTGGTTTTTAAAAGTCAGTTATTCTAACATCTGCTTGGAACATTTTATTGTCCCCAGTCAGAAGTATGGTTTTGTATTTTTTAGCCAATTATTTCTTATCTTTGGTTACTTTTGCTCTTTTTTGATTCAAATCAGCCAGCATCTGTTCCCAGGATTCAGTGCCAAGGTGCCACCCAGTTTAGGAAAGCTAATCTTTGATCTTTTTCTTTTGCCTCTTCTTGGTACCACATACTAGTTTTCATCCCCAATTCCCCCACATTCTCATACCTCCCTTTGCAAATTCACTTGAGATTTTAAAAAGAAAAGCAAACTTTAAAAGGAGAGCTAAGATGATTGTTCAGATAAAATGCTGAATCCAGACAGCCAAAAGCTGTGTGGTTTTCTCTGAGTTTGCTCTGTTCTGCCTGGATGTTGTGTGGCTTAATGGGGAGAGAAGCTGCCAGCTTGGAACAGAGCAGAAGGATTTTCAGCATCAGCTCCTCCCATGTCGTGGGTCTCTGGTAAGTTTCCCAGTCTTTTGTTACCCAGGTAGCTTTTTCATGTCATGGGCATAATGGTAGAAACCACCTCCATAGGCCAAATGGAAGGCACAACATTAATGTCAGGAGAGAGGCCCAGGTGGCTGCTTCCTTACTAAGACCAGACTCTGATATTTGCAGTTACTTTTCTTTCACTTCTTGGTGCAAACAGGTTTTCTTTTAAACATAGCTAACAATGATTTTGCAGTTTCACACTGACATAAAATTTTTGTCCAGCTTTTGAAGGAAATCTATTTATGCATGATGAGTCTTCTGAATTCTAAATCACTGTTATAGACATTTTTAAAGAGAGAGTTGTATAACACATGTAAAATGGAGTAACAAAACAGTTTTTAAAAGTGCTTAGGCCAGGCACGGTGGCTCATGCCTATAATCCCAGCACTTTGAGAGGCTAAGGCGGGCAGATCACCTGAGGTCAGGAGTTCAAGACCAGCCTGGCCAACATGGGAAAACCTCATCTCTACTAAAAACTACAAAAATTAGCCAGGCGTAGTGGCAGGCGCCTGTAATCCCAGCTGCTTGGTAGGCCGAGGCAGGAGAATCACTTGAACCTGGGAGGCAGAGGTTCCAGTGAGCTGAGATCGTGCCACTGCACTCCAGCCTGGGCAAGACAGTGGGATTTCATCTCAAAAACAAAAACCAAAAAACACCAAAAAAAAAAAAAATGCTTTAAAGGTACTTTTTAGTCACTTAGTCATCCAATCAACAAACATTTATTTAGTGCCTTACTCTGTCAGATGCTACATTAGATCCCAGCAATATAGTAGCAAGGAAAAAGACACACAGTCCCTGTCTTCCTGGGACTTAGAGCCCAGGTGTCTTCTGCCACCACAGTAGGAGTTTGAATATGAGTTGTGGCTTTTCTAAGTCAAATGTAAAGCTTGACACTTGTCTTGAAACCACGTGAAAAGCCACGGGACAATGGAAGAGAAAAAGATGTAAAAAAAAAAAAAGAAAGACTCGGGAAGGGGAACATCACACACCGGGGCCTATCA
>NW_012107820.1:2021204-2042105 GCF_000951045.1 Mandrillus leucophaeus | reverse complement strand
GCACGTTATCAGCATGTACCCTAGAACTTAAAGTATAATAATAAATAAATAAATAAATAAATAAATAAATAAATAAATAAATAAAGATTCTGTGATTCCCAGGAGGATTTTATCTCCTGAGCACTTTCCTAAGCAGGTGGACTTTTTTATCCAGGGCCATGAGCCTGAATACAATAATTCCTTCTATGGTGTGGAGATCAGTGACCAGCCAAAAATAAGGGCTAGCAAACTACTTCCAGTAGTCAAATCCAGTCTACCACCTGTGTTTGCATGGCCTATGAGCTAAGAATAGTTTTTACATTTTTACATACTTGAAAGAAATCAAAAGAATAATAATATTTTGTGAAACAGGAAAATGATATAAAATTCATATTTCAGTTTCCATAAATAAAATTTAATGGGAACATAGCCTGGCCCATTCATTTAAGTATTGTGTTAAGGGCAGAGTTGAAGAGTTGCGACAGAGACTGTATAGTTGGCAAAGCCTAAAATATTCATTTAAAGAAAATGTTTTTTGACCTCTGGTGTAGAAAACTTTCTGGTGCTGTCACTTCACACTTGGCCGTAGCCATCTCCTTAATTGTTAAGAGACACAGCAACCCCAAACAGCCATCTTCCTTTGTATTGCATGAAATACAGGGTAAGCCGTAGGAACAACAGAGAATGGGACGTTGATAAGCAGGTTTGAATTTTCTTAAGCCACAAACTTGAGTGTGCAAACTAGATAATATTATTTTGTATAATGTAACTTAATTTACTTAACATTATAACATGCAACGTTAATCATTTGTAGAAAACCTCTGTGTTTTCTCAGTCTTTTCATGTTAAAAATTCAGTTAATTCTGGATTTTCTCTATTGTCTTCATCTCCTTTAGATGGCACCTGTGTGGGGTAGCCTACGTGGCATTCCGGCAAAGCCTGCCTCTCCTGAGAGGTATCCTGCCTCTAGTTACTAGCACTCCAGCAATGTTCATTACCTCACCTGGTCTTGCGGCTTTCTCTTATAATGTGCTTTTGTCACTTCTGCCGGATACCTGGGTTTATCAGTGCTCTGCTACTCTTGAACTCTTCTCGAGTATGTGGAAACTTTGCACTGCTCTTCCACGTTTTCTCTGGGGTTGCTAGAGATGAGTAGTATCTGGCCTTCTCTGACCCTTCCCACCCACCCCCAACAACCCAAGATTCTGGGATAGGAACCAGGTCTGTCTGACAATGTTCTTGCATTTAATACTGCCATCCCGCCTCTTCCCATAGCCAGCTTCTTGAGTGGAAAACGCCCCCAAGCCTGCTACTGCTCCCCCTGCAGTGGTGTCTCTTGAGTTGGAAAAACAGGATGTCTTCTCTTTCAGGGCCGTGATCTGAGGCAGGCTGGGAGGAGGGAGGAGGAGGCATCTGGTTGATAGCCGTTTACAAAAGGAACATACTTGTGCTTCCCAGCTCTGTGCATGCTCCAGCCAGCTCAAGTCCGACCTATTGGCTCTGCTTGATTCAGCAACTTCAGACTCTGGTTAGGCCAGATGGAAAATCAGTCCTGGAAAAACGAAAATGTGAAAAACTGTGGCAGAGAAGGTCATTCACTCCCTCATAAATCTAAACACACTAAGCCCATTGAAGGACTTGCCAGGAAAATGTGATTTTCAGTTTTCTCTTTGGGTTCAATTTATCTTTACTGCTAAGTAGTCAAGTTGAATTAGATCCAGAACCGGATACAATTCTACCCTTTTTCTTAGAAGGGAGAGACCCCCACCTTCTTGCCAGTGAACTAGCTACCCCATGCTAAAGACTGGTATTTCCTAAGTTAGAAATTCTAGCAGATCTTCTTTTAGGTTTCTGAACTGGGTGCACCCTAGGTTTCCTTTTCTCAGATGAATGAGTAATTGCATCTTTTCTACAATGCCTCACTAAAGATGAGAAACAGTTACTCAGGATTGCATTTCACTTCATTGGGTTTTGCTTTTTGCAGATGGCAATTTTTTTCTGCATCTTATGATCTCCCTTGACCTGAAGCATAGCCCCATCTATCATCCTGCCCATTCAAGTTTGTAGTTTTGAAAGATGCATAATAGAATGGAATACAAGAAAGAGCACACCTGTCCAGGCAACTTGACCAAATGAACCCTCGTGTCAATGAAGGCATTAGAATAGGCCCTGGAATACCTTTACTTCCATGATATTACCACAATTGCATGTGAATATAAAACACGCAAAGCATTCCCCAGGCTGTTATTGGCAAGAATCATAGTTCCCATCCTATGAAGATAGAAGCAGAATAGAAGAGAGTAGTCCAGGTGTATTTCCTACCTGAATGGCAAAGTGGAAATTGATGTATAATTTTCCATATGGAAACAACTTGTTTCCCCACATTCATTGCTTCAATAAGGACAGATGCCCGAAGGCAGATTCCTTCAGGATGGAGTGAGAGGCTGTTCTTCAGCTGCCTGTGGCAGTCTTACTACATCATCACAGAGTCTTTGCTATGCCTCCCTTCAAGAGATGGAGCTTGATGTCTTTTGCCTGGAATGTGAGTGGGACTTAGTAACTCACTTTCTAATGTAGAGAATAAGGTAAAGGTGACAGCATGTCGCTTACAAAGACTAGGACATAAAAGATATCTCTGGCTTCCTCCTTGCTCTCTTTGGGATCTCTTACTCTAGAAGAAGCTGGTTGTCATGTCATGAGAACATTCAAGCAGTCCAATGGAGAAGTCCACGTGGTAGGACCTGGGGCCTCTTGCCAACAGCCATGAGAGTGAGTCATGTTGGAAACAGCTCCTTCAGCCCCAGTCAAGCCTTCAGATGACATAGTTCTAGACAATATCTTAACTGAAACTGCATGAGAGACCCTGAGGTAGAGCCACCGAGTTAAACTATTCACAAATTCCTGACCCACAGAAAGCTGTGAGATAATAAATGTTTGTTGTTTTAAATCTACAAAGCCAGAAATTATAGAGTAATTTGCTGTGCAGCAATAGATAATGGAGTCCCCCTTGGAGAATATTTTGTTGGTGGTGAAAATTTCATTCTATGAGTTATTTATGATGTATACATTTATGTTGAATGGTCATTTTAAAAAAACTAGTCTGCTTTCACAAGGAATAGGACTGATAAAATAAATATTCTTATTAGTTTATAATCTGAGCTGCTATAACTTGATCAAACATGTTCCTAGACAATTTAGTGGATACACTTAAATGTTCCCTCTATGGATTACTTGAGTAAATAAAGAGAAAGTGGGGTCCAGACTTATCAACCCACTTCATTGTAACAACAGAGTTAAAAGGATATTGTGGGGGTTTTAAAATATACATGAAAATTCTTTGACACCCTTCGCATTGAGAGGTGGGAGTCTGTACCCTCTCCCTGGGAATCTGAGCCAACGATAGTGACTTGATTGTAATGAGTAGATGACTCTGTAGACAGCCCCAGCTGAAGTGTCAGTCAAGAGCCAGTATCAACAACCAGGCACAGGAGTGAATACACCTTCCAATGAGTTTTGTCCCAGTCATCAAGTAAGTTACTCCCCACTGTCAAGTTACCCCCAAGTTGTGACCCCATATGTCATGGAGCACAGACAAAGTATCCCCGCTGTATTCTGTCCAAATTCTTGACCCACACAATCCATGAACCTAATAAAACGGTTGTTTTATGCCATTATGTTTTGGGGTAGTTTGTTACATGGAATACCAACCTGAAGAGATGTATGGAAACAACTTTTCTTCATCTTTCAGATTAGTTGAAAACAATACAATTTGGAGACAAGAGCTAGTTAGCGATTGAGTTAAGCTATGACCATTGAAAAGACTTAACTTGAGGGCAAAATGTAAGTTCAGTAAAAAGGTGGCAACATGAGAGCCCAAGCAGAGAGACATCCGTATGGTTTTTGCTCTGTTGTTGTTTTCTTTTGCAAATTGCATATCTCTGAGGAGAACATTAAAGAGCTCGTTAGGCAGTATAAATAGAGCTAGACACAGCATAAATTTTACCTTTGAGTTTTCCCCCCACTTAAAAAACATTTGCAATTACAAAAAAATTCAAACAGAGAAATACAGAAAGTAATGAGACGTCTAAGTTTTCTCCCCTACCACCCAGAATTCACCCAAAGTTAACATTTTGGGACATTTTGTAGATTTTATTTATTTATTTATTTTTGAGACAGGGTCTCACTCTGTTGCCCAGGCTGAAGTGCAGTGATGTTATCTCAGCTCACTGTAACCTCTGCCTCCTGGATTCAAATGATCCTCCTGCCTCAGCCTCCCAAGTAGCTGGGATTACAAGCATGTGCCACCCCACCTGGCTAATTTTTGTATTTTTAGTAGAGACGGGCTTTCACCACGTTGGCCAGGCTGGTCTCGAACTCCTGTGATTCACTCGCCTCATGTGATTCACCCGCCTCATGTGGCCTCAAGTGATTCACCTGCCTCATGCTGGGATTCCAGGCGTGAGCCACTGCCTATTCTTAAGTAAGAAATAAGCTGCCAGATACATTTGGAGTTTCCTCCTTCTATCCAATTCCAATTTATTCCATTCCCAGAGGTAGCCACTGTCCTGAAGTTAATGTTTCTCCTTTGCTTTCACCTTTTCATTACTTTAAGCATAAATAATTCTGAGGCTGGGCGCAGTGGCTCATGTCTGTAATCCCAACACTTTGGGAGGCTGAGGCAGGTGGATTACTTGAGCCCAGGAATTTGAGACCAGCCTGGGCAACATGGCAAAAGCCTGTCTCTACAAAAAATACAAAAAAAAATTTAGCTGAGAGTGGTGGCATGCAACTGTAGTCTCAGCTACTCTGGAGGATAATGTGGGAGGATCATTTGAGCCCGCGAGGTCAAGGCTGCAGTGAGCAATGATAGCACCACTGCACTCCAGCCTGAGTGACAGAGTGAGACACTCTCAAAAAAAAAAAAAAAAAAAAAAAAAAAAAAAAAAAAGAAGAAGAAGAAGAAGAAATAGTTCTGAAAGTTATAAAGTTACCTTATAATTGCATTTATTGAGAGCTAGTTTTAATGATGCTGTCATCATTCAATAAGTTGATTTGGTGAAGACAAGACAGACAAATGTTTGCTCTCTCACTTACTAATGGATTAAAACTTCTAGGATACGTGCTCTCCATCTAGTGGTAAAAACGGGATAACCATAGGTGCACTTATGTCTGATGTAGAGGAATGAACACACACCAAGGGCCTTCTGTGGACAGGACACTCCTCTGGTCTCTGTGTGGGAGACACAAATGAAGAGAAGACAGACTCTGGCCCTCAGGGTGCTAAATCTATGGAACATTGACCACGTGGTCAACAACCACATGAGGGACACAGAGGCCCAGAGAGGTCAAAGAACTTGCTCCAGGTCCAACAACAAGTAATTGACAAAGCCGCAAACCAAACTCTGACCTTTCTGACTTTGAAGCTCATTCTCTAAACTGTGATGCTTGATAGTACTTTTAAACATTATTTCTATATTGAAATAAGTATAGATTTCTTGTGAAGCAGAATATAAATTTTCATGAATTGTAAGGATTTAAGAGAAGAGCTTTCAAATAAATTCGGCCTGTCTCTTAGATGGCTCTAAACCCTCAAATCCAGGAGTTTCTGCCTTTAAAGGTCCCAGGGAGGAAAATGTTGAGAAGCCCTTCTTGGGGATGACCTTCTAGCATACGGCAAGGGAAGGTTCAGAGGGGGAAGCATGGCACTTGAAAGAGCACTAGTAACTGTGATATTGAAAACTGTTAACACCTGGATCAACTGGGCACTGACTAATAGAAAAGAGCATTGACTAAATAGGCCAGACACAGAGCATAGCTACCAGCTTAGCTTTAACTATGCCTACCATCTTCTTCCTGAAAAAAGAAGGCTACATGTCCTAGGCAAGGGACAGGAACCTAAAGAAGGGTGAAGATTTAATAAACTATCCACTGCAAATTTCTTTCACAGGTTCTAAACCGGCTCTTTCTCTTTTATGTTCTAGCCTTCATTAGTCTCCCAAATTAGAAACCTTAATGTCATTCTTGACTTAATTTCTCGATTGGACTAGAATCCAATCTTGATTTCTCCTGCTTATCTCATTGGTCCCCCGGTTGTACTTCGAGGGATAGAGAGAGAATTAGGTGTGCCTGGAGCAAAAAGACCAGAAAATATGAGTCCATTGAAAAGGAAATTTTCTAGATGGAAGAGCAGGTAGAATTAGTTGGGATATGGTTTGGGCAAAGAAGTGGTAAGAGCATAGTGAGTGAGGACGAGAACACACTCCTGCACACACTCAATCTGTTAGGTCAGAGAGCACAGGAGGAAAGGTCAGGTTACGGAGGGCATGGAAGGTCATCTGTGCAGCTTATGGTCTATTCTAAGGGCAGTTGGAAGCTGTGGGAGGATTTTAGGTGGGGATGGGGGGGCATGTAGAAAGATATGATTTGTATTTTCAAAAGATTACTCTGACTGCAATAATGAATTCTAGGATAGCAAGACTGGAAGCAGGCTAGGAAATTTTACAGATGTAGAGAAACAAGAGAGTGGTAGTTTGGATGGGAGCAGTGGTGAAGATGGAGACAAGAGAAGATATTTTGAATATGATCATAGGTAGACTCCATAGAGAGCCCTCTGATATTATCCAGTTCAACTTCACCTTACAGATGAGAACTTTGGGGTTTGGAGAAGTAAAGAAATGTTGAGTCACCATCTATAGATGGCAGAACTACTACTCTGATGTGAGCTTTTAAATTCCAGCCTAAAACACTTCCCGTTGTACCATACTACTTTATATATTGTTTTGTGTGTGCTTGTTGTTATCTCTTCTGCCAGATTGTAAATTTTCTGAAAGCAGAGAAGTTGCCTTAAACGTGAACAACTGATAAACTTTTGGTTTGCAGAGGCTATGGCCAAGATACATTGTAGATGAAATGTAGACATAGTCCTACAGTCCCAGGATCACTCAAATCCAGGCACATAGATGAAGCTCATTGACATTTCTTAAATCAAAATGAAGTTGAATTACATACAAAGGTTCCAATCTGCGAAAAACCAAATCCCATTGAGATTCAGACTCCAAGAGAAAGTTCAGATTCTTGCTTGAGTTATGAGAAGGGAAAATTCTAGAGGAAACCCACATTAGTTCTTTATGGAGGAGAAGATAATTACCCTTGCAGAAACTGTCCCAACTGACCCCAAATTGGGAAAGCATTTGCACATTCCCTTCCCTCAACTCAGGGAGGAGTTTCACATGGGCTTAGTGGAGAGTCCACATACCCTTCTTCGAGACCTGGCAATAGAGACTCTGATGGAAAGGGCAAATGGATGACAAATAGCTCCAGGGGACTCTCTTTTCACTTCTGCCTCTAGGCTGATAAAACAGCATTGGCTGAGCCATCATTTTGGGTGTTGTTTTTATCCAGAGGAATATGCAGAGCCAAGTAGAAGCCCAGGGGAAAGCAACCCTGTGGACTGGCTTCTCATACCTAGCTGTGGCTTAGGCTTCTGGCTAAAATAAAGGAAAATGGGAGAGAAACATCGAGTGTATAAATCATTTGATCTGATTCACTAAGGTAAATGAGCAGAAAGGGATTAAGGATAAAACCAGATAGAAATCATTATCAGGGATTAAGTTATAACTGGAAATAACAAGTGTTCATTTAACTCAACCATTTCCAGTGTTATCTCATTCAGGAGTCCAAGCTTGACAGGAAACAACTGGAGAGAGGTACGATTGGGTGCAGGTGAGGAAACCCTCTCCATCTGGGATAGTTGGCAGCATCAAACACAGCCATCTGGAAAATCTCTAATAAAAAGATGCCACTTGATTTCAGACAAAATGCCAAACATTTGTGTCTGTTATTAATCATGAAGTTATTGAAAATTAGCTTTGAGTAGCTTGGGTACTGATGACCAATGAATTAACGGTCATTCCCTATATTTTATATTCGCCCTTTGTCTAGGTGTGTGCAGCGTTGGGTAAGGTCCTCCTTAGGACAGATCTATTTCCTTGTGTTCTCAGCCTCTCATTCTGTGTCCCTCTCCCTCTCTCTCTGGCACCTGGTGCTTTCTCGCTACAGTGAGGATGTTTGGAACTCCTAACCAGGTCTGCCCACCGATCGACGTCCTACGTTCCTAGATTATTCCTTTACTTTTCATTGATTCCATAAATCCTCCCACTTCCTCAGCACACTGAGGAAGTGTCCCTCTCCCTCTCTCTCTGGCACCTGGTGCTTTCTCGCTACAGTGAGGATGTTTGGAACTCCTAACCAGGTCTGCCCACCGATCGATGTCCTACGTTCCTAGATTATTCCTTTACTTTTCATTGATTCCATAAATCCTCCCACTTCCTCAGCACACTGATCTCATGAACCCACTTGGAGGAAAACAATCTGATTGACCTTATTTATGCTATGAGTTGGGTGGTTTATGCCCTAAGATATGCATTTTTCAAATGGATGGATCTTAATGGTGGGACAATGTGGGAACAAGAGCCACCCCTTGCACTTCTAATATTGTCATGTACTTTTTCTTTCATTGCCCTTATATAGTTTGTAGTCACATAATTGTATAGTGAACTAATTAATTTCTTTCTTTGAATTAGATGACAAGTTTAGGAGAGTAAGGCCCATGACTGTGTGCATTTCTCAGCCCAAAGCCCCATGACTAGGCCAAAAAGGAGATGAGGGAATACTTCTAGTGTGAATAAATGAATGACAAATGAATGAATTGAATTTTCAAGTACAGGTAAGACAAGCCTTTTTCAAATCTGCTCCAAAGCACAAAGACCAACCAAACAAAGAAGACCCTGAAATCGTGAAAATTGAAAGATTCTTGTAGGGAGCTAAATAATTACTATTTTTTTTTTTTTTTAAATCGTAGCTTTGTGTAGAGAGTTATTTAAATTAAAAAAGGAGGAGAGACTTCATTGGGGCTGACAGGTAGGTTCAAGGAAGCAAGGCCCAATTACTTAATACCCTTTGCTTTCAGGGCATCTTTCTCCTCAGATAAGAAAATAAATCAATATCATTAATTCCCACCTCCTTCTCCACTGCTCTGATGAGACGAATGATTTGGAAACAGAACCTCCAGCCTGAGCCCTGTGTTTCCAGCTCCCCAACTGGCAGTCCTGCCACCCACCCCTCCCACTCCTACCCCTTCCCCAATGCAGACCCTCTTTTTCTCTGGCTTCCTTGGTGATGAGATATGGGAGTGGGATGTTGTATATAAAATTTGCCATTTTAGCATGAGCTCAGCCTGCGCTGCAGAGGTGTCCTTGTTCTGCCTGGGTTTCTATGAAAAGGAGATAATTTAGGTAAAAGTGCCTGGTGCATAGTAGGCACTCCTAACATGAGACTTCTTTTCCTCCTACCTTCTTAGTTCATTAAAACACTTCTGAACCACTGTTGTGCAGCAAGCATATCTCTTTATCTTCTGGCCTAAAAAAGAGGTTAAAATGTTTATAATTAATTAAACTGAAAGACAGTAAACTGGGATTAGAAATGTACATATTTCTATATGTGAAAACGAACTAAGAAATTCTAAGTTGCGGTAGCCTGTATTCCCTAGAGTGGAGGACTCTGAAAGAGGGTGATTTATCTTTGAGCATCGCTCAGGTGCCTTTTTTATAGAGTCCTGCTGTTGCTATGGAAATTGCATCTGTAGAAATGTGTGCAAATCTAGAATGGATTGCCAGTTGCATGAATAGGGAAGTGTGGGCAAGGGGCAGGCAGGCTGACACCTGTCAGTCTCCAGCACTGGTCCCGAAGAGAAAGAATGTGATTGAGGAACATGGAGAGAGTGCTGTGAGGCAGGCACCATCATAGATAGCTCAGTGCCTGAGAGACTCCAAGACTATCTAGATTCTCCAATCTCCACTCTACCACTTAGGATGACCATTATGTCTGTTATCTTAGTGTTTCTAATGGAATAAGAAATAATGAATGCTATTAATATAGCATCCCCTTTCACTGTCAGTGTTACCCTGGTTTAGTTGATAAACCAAATAGTCACACGATCACTACAGAATATAGTTTCCCCCATAAAATGAAAAAAACCAACTGGAAAGGATCCTGTCACACCTTTGACAATATTTTATGCACAGGACTTAAGTCATTTATAAAGTTACTTTCTGGGTAAGAACTATGTCTCCCTTTCTCTGCACTTCTCCCACAGCTTCAGTTGAACAGTTATGCTTCGTACCCACCCCAAAAGGAACATATATGTCTTTTATCATCTCACAGGGAAAAACTAAAGTTGTACTGAGTCACAGAACTGGGGATCTGCTAGGCTCACTCACTAGTGAAGTGACCAGCTCTTACATATCAGCCTTCCAGACTACCTATTTCAAAATTTGTACCACAAGGAAAAAATAAATGACTGCCTATAGTGAACCCTACGAGGGTGGACCATTCAAGGTTTCTTGCTGTGAGCAACATAAATAAAAAGGTGATATGTTGAAAGGACACTGGAGACATACAGAATCCTGGCGGGGAGGCTGGGGAACCAGATTTAGACAGTGGCAGGCAAAAAGTGGGCCTGGGCAGCCAGACCACAGCCAAGATCAATGTCAGAGTTGTCCCGTTCAGACACTGCTGCCTCTGGCGGTGGGCATTGGACCCCACTGGTCCACCATGGTGGGCACCGTGGCCATGACTGCCCCACAGACTGGATGTTGGTGCCACTTTTGCTGCCTCTAACAGATAGAGAATCCATGATTCCTCCTTCTTTGCCTAATTAGCTTCTGATTCTAAGCCCCAGATGTGTGCATCTGATGGGCCAAGCCTACTCTGGGTGTGTAGGCTCTAGTAGCAAGCAAGGCTGGAAAAGCGAATATCAGCACTTTTCGGCTTCTACAGGAGAAAGTGGATTTTGTCTACAACCACAGGAAATAAATTCTTTTTTTCATTTTTTATTTTTATTATTATTATTTTTTTAAAGACAGGGTCTCCCTGTGTCACTCAGTCTGGAATGCGGTGGCACGATCATAGCTCACCGCAACTTGGAACTCCCAGGCTTAAGCAATCCTCCTGCCTCAGCCTCCCAAGTAGCTGGGGCTACAGGTACACATTACCACACCTGGATATTTATTTTTATTTTTTATTTTTGTAGATACAGGATCTTGCTATGCTGCCCAGGCTGGTCTCGAACTCCTGGCTTCAGGCAATCCTCCCACCTTAGCATCTCCATGTATTGGGATTACAGGCATGAACCACTGAGCCCACCCAGAAAGAAATTCAAATGCTCTGCAGCCTAAAATATATTTGCTACATGGGGAGATGATGAGAATTAAATCTGAGAATGTCAAGGGCCTCTATATATAGATTTTAGAAATAAGATCTCTTAATGTCTATCGAAATCAATGTCAAATGTTTCAAAATAAGGTCTTAAAGCAGGAGTCTCTCAGATTTCTAGAAAGGGGTGATAATTTTTAATTGTCCATGGCTTCGGGTCTAATGCTAAAAGAGGAAAGGGAAAGGAGGAAGAAAGGCTACTACTTAAAATTCCTGGGGACAGGGAAGTTCACAATTCTGGATTGAAGACGGGGAACATCTGCCAATTTTGCACCATCATCTGCCAGAAATTGCAAGCAACCACAGAGAAAGGATGTAATAGGATGGAAAGGTATTGAACCAAGGTCCAGAATTCTAATCACAGAGAGAAGGTAAGAATGTGGGCCATAGTAGAGGAGAGGAATTCCATGGTGAGCTGAGTGTCACAAGGGAGTGGAGTTCTCCAGAAATCTTGAGCACCTGGGTGGTTCATGCACCAGGCTGTGACTCAGAGACAGCCTTTAGGAAAGAGGGACACAAGGATGATTTGAGCCAAAAAAACATAGGAAGGGTCATCTAATTGTGGGACAGGCCAGCTGTCAGGGCAAGAAAATTTGCCAATGTGTCGCTTTGCCTGCAAGTTATAGAAACCCAATGCTAATTAGCTCAGGCAAAAAGAGAATTTGTTGGAGGAATAAGGGGGTGCCTCATATAACTGCCAATAAAGCGTGGAAGGGGCAGCTCTGACCCAGTGATCAAATGTCCCCAGGGCTCTCTGTCTCTGTCTCTCATCTCTACTTCTCTCTGAAGAGCAGAGGCATCACTGCCTTGAAGCGGGAACAGCATTCAGCCCATCGGGGAACAGGATTGTTCACAGAGTTAAAGTCTTATGTCCTGTGGCTTCTACCCCCAGAGGGGAGATGCTCCTCTTCTTTTAGTTCCAACTCTGTGGAAATAATCTAATGAGTCTGGCCTGCCCAGGTCAGGTGTCCCAGTTTAAGTTTCTGACCATTTTAAAGGGCAATTGCTAGTTGTAGGCAAATAGCTAATATTGTTACCTACTCCCGGGGTGATCGATTGTGGATAGAGAGGTGAAGTCTTGATCAATCCACCCTGGGTTCATTCTCCTTTGGATCTGTCAGATATGCATGGAACAGGGTCGTGTAAAACAGGCACAGCCCTGGAGTTCCACCTCCCTGAGTCCTTGCTGTTCTCAGGGAAGGAAAAATCACTGTGAGCTTCAGTTGGTGTCTGTTACATCCAAGAATCTGGATGGGAATTGGAGCACAGAGTTTTTTCCTGGGAGGAAACAGGTAGGAGTCCCAATATTATATACCCTGTTTTGCCATTCCTGATAATAAAGCAGTTGGCTTGAGAGAACAGTATTGCCGGGAGCCCCTGAAGGGCCGGGACAATGTCTCATCACTGCTGGGTATATTCCAGGATGCTTGTGAGCAATCCACGATGGTGGGGTTGAAGGGGGCTTGTTACAAAGTTCAACTTATAAAGTGCTGGTGAGCATGGGCAAGTGCCCACTGTGCTGACCTGACAATGGGGAGGACTTGAACTTAAGGAGGGCCTGTGGCAGGGACAACAGGCACCAAAGCCCCGTAAGAGCCACAGATGTTGGTTTTTGCTTGGAATTGTCAAAATGTAAAGGTAGCTTACCTTTCCTGCCTACTGTTCACTCCTAGATAACACATCTAAGGCTACCAAATTCACATTTGAAAAGGAAAAATGTGGTCAGTCTCTGTTTACATCCCAAGCAACTGCCATGAGGGATTCTTGAAGGAACTGACTTAATCGTACATTTGTTTTGATATCACACAAACAACCACAGTTTGTAGTTTGGAAAAAAATGTCTGTGTGCGTTGACCTGACGCCAGCTGATGGCAGCTTCATCTCCCGGCCTGGCTGGGTTTTGCTGAAACCAGACCCTAAAAAGTATACTTATGATATTAAACTTGTATTTCTTAGTGTTGGAAGAATTTTCACTTTCTAAACAGAGCTGGATAATTGGAAAAGGACAGGGGAAACTCCCGAAAAACTGTAGTTGAGTGTATGCTTGACTGCTCGTGAGAGCAGGGACTGGCATCCGCCCCTAACTTACATGTGCCACTGAACATTTTATATGAAGTTCTGTTTCAGGGACTCAGTTAAATCTGTTTCACCCAGCTCTCTCCGTATGATAAGTCATGATCTAACAGCCTTCTTCCACGGCAAAATAAAGCTCCACGAGTGGATTCAACCATCATCTGCTACTTGAAAATGCCTCAGAGTCATCTTTTTCTGTTTCTGCTTTTACTTAAGTTTCTGTCTTTTGGACACATTCTTAATTTTTTTAAATTAAAGCTCTATCCTTTTAGGGATATATGTCAACATATCAACTGCTTTGTCACATTCTTTGCTAATGCCAGTGTCATCAGAATTTAAAAAGCTGAAGTGAGGAATTGCGTTTTGGAATGAAAGCCACGTGAGCAGTAAGGGCAGCCAGCCAGAACCTTCTGGGGAAGAGAATGAAAGCAGAACTGTGGTGGAAGCGTTTAAATCCCCTTTACAGTTCCCGTCATCCTCCCCCATTTCCCAGCCTCTAGGGCCGACTGGAACAAAAGTGGTGTCATATTCCCTGGGCACACTGCCCTGCCACTGCACTTTTGTTTTTTCGAGTTTTTTTTCTTTTAAGACTTTTCTCTCTCTCTCTCTTTTTGTTTTTTTTTAGTGCAGTTTTAGGTTCACAGTAAAATTGAGAGGAAGGTACAGAGACTTCTTTCCTGTATACTCCCTGCCCCAACACAGGCACAACCTCCCCCATGACCAGCACTCCCCACCAGAGTGGTGCATCTGTGACATCGACACGTCGTTATCATCCAAAGTCCACAGTTTACACTTGGGTTCATTCTTAGTGTCGTCCATTCCACGGTTTGGACAAATACGTGATAACATGTATCCTCCATTGTAATATCACACAGAATAGCTTCTTCCGCTGCTCTCAAAATCCTCTCTGGTTCGCCTATTCAACCCTCTCTTCTCCTAACCTCTGGCCTCCATTGATGTTTTCATTGTCTCCACAGTTTTGCCTTTTCCAGAAGATTCTACAGTTGGAATCATGCAATATGGACCCTTATTGGATTGGTTTCTTTCACTTGGTCATGTGCATTTAAGTTTCCCCATGTCTTCCTATGGCTTGAAATGACAGCTCATTTCCTGCCACCATACTTTTAGTGTAAGCACCAAGTTTTTGCTCTTCCTGTCCCCACCTTGACAAAGCATACATCTTAGAATCATTTCCTTGCCACCAACTTCCCCTGTGTGGGTGAGAAAAAATCAGATTATACACCAAAGTCTAAACATCGTGCTTCTCCACTGGTTTCCTGGTACCCAGTGTCCTCCTGGGCTTTGAGATTTCCTGTTTGAAAACCAAATGTGTTTGCCACCTTGTGGTCTGTATTTTAAAATTTGTTTTTAACCAGATATTGTTATCAATAAATTCATTGCCTAGGACCATGAGTGTAAGCGTGCGCCACGTATTTGTCCTCATTTGGGATTTCCCTTCCTTTTCACAATGATGGTTAAGGTTATGAGGCTATTCATATTGGACATTTGTACATCAGAAGTACAGAAATGTCTCTCAAAACCCTGCATATCAGAATAGTTAGTAGCATGTGGAAAAGTATCCAAGAAGCTATTTCATTTCCATGGCAGCCAGGACCCAGACGCGAAAGCTTTATAGATTAAAATCAATGCCTGAATTGCATTCAGAAAGCCTGAATTGCCTGTCAGACTTCAGGACCAGCGGCTCAATGTGATAAATGAGGTGGAGGGCTGCATCCAGGCAAGGGAGTGCGTGCTGCATTAGCCAGCACTTTGGATCCTTTTTCAAGGCAAATACCAAATGGAATGAATTACTGGGAAACAGCAAATGAATGTCAAGAATTTGAGATGTGGGGGTTATAATTTACTAATTACTGGGAAAAGATGAACACAAAGTCAATGTGTGAAAGAATGTGGTAGGGGGAAGGCTAGATCAGGGAGACAAAGAGAGTTAGCTGCACAGAAGGCTGCTCCTGTTTTCTGTTTTGATAAAAAGAGATGGATTTTAGAGGCATAGATACCTGGTTGAACTCTCAGGTTGGTCATTACCAGACTGTGTCATAAATTGTAATTAGCATGAAAAGATAAGTATATGAACACCAAGCCTCATGCCTGGCACATAGGGGGTAGTCAATAAATGTTAAATCTGCCTTTTCCCAGATCCCATTTTATTCTTTTCTTATTTAGTAAGCAATCTCAGCAGTAAATCATAACAGACTTTGCATGATGGTTCAGTGTTGGAGAATGAGCCTACCTTCCTCCCATGGCAGGTCACTGATATTCGAAGACAGTGAAGCAAAGATGCAGAATTGAGAAACTCACAGAAATGCTATCACAAAGACTGGGTTCACTATAAAACTGCATACATATAATAACTTTTTGGGGCCTGTACAGATGTGTACAAAATAATGGACCATGGTTTTATTCTCCAGTGCTCTTGCCTGTCTTTTGTGACACTAATGCATGCTCTGAGCCCAATGGGAGCCAGGCAGAGTAGTCTTATCAATCAGGTGCTCTCAACAGGGCTACAGCTCTCAAGCAGCCAAGACAGGGACTTCCTAGGGTCTCCTTTTGGCCACCAGGGATAGGAAGGATGTCATCTGAAGAGGAACCATGGAGTAATTGAGCAAGATGTGGAAGAGCAGCCAAGAGACTCAGATGCTTATGTGGACATTTGCCAACCAGTTGTGCAAAATGAAGGGGTCAGACCAGAGCATCACTTCTTTCCCTACTTTTACTAGTTCTTTAAGACACTGTGTAAGAGGAATATGCACTCCCCTTCCTTTCTCGGTACTAGTGCCCTCGATTTTTGGATGTGGATGTGGGTACTCAGAATGCAGACCACATTGGCCAGTCTTCCTTGCACCTGTGCCATGTGATGCGTTTCTGGACAATGATACGAAAACATAGGTAGTGTGTGAAACTCCTTGCAAGTATCATTGGAAAGGAGAGTGCATATGTCCTTCTGCTGTCCTTCCTTGTTCTTGCCATGTTTGCAATGGCTGAAACTGGAGCAGCCATCTTGGACATGGATGTGGAAGCTACAAGCTGTGGAAGGCAGAACAATGCAACAGAAGGAGACGGGGTTCCTGAGGCTGTCTGGGGCCATGGCCAACCCTAGACTATCTAGATTTCTTTTATGTGTAGAGGAAAAATGTCAGCTATTTTGGATTTTATGTTACTCAAAATTAAACCTTAATCTTAATTAACTAATAGAGGTTTGAATAGATGTTCTACTAAAATATGTTCCCTTGGGCAAAAAAATCCTGGAAATGCTGTGTATTACAGACACTTTTTAAAGATTTGCAATGCACCTTAACACATTACAGGCTCGTATCCGTGGGCTCTTGCAACTCAGAATGTAATCCCTGGACCAGCAGCATCAATATCACCCAGGAGCTTCTTACAAATGCAGAATCTGGCCAGGCTCAGTGGCTCATGCCTGTAATCCCAACACTTTGAAAGGCTGAGGTAGGAAGATCCTGGAGCCCAAGAGTTTAAGACCAGCCTGGGCAACATCGCAAGACCCTATCTCTATTTTTTTAAAACGCAGAATCTCAGGCAACCCCAAACCTACTGGGTCAGAATCTACATTTTTAACAAGACTCCCAGGTTATTTGTCTGCACATTTGGTTGAGAAGCACTACCATAGATTACAATATGGAAATGGCATCCTATGGTCTTTGAGTCTGGAACAAAAGTGGCAGCATACTGCCAGTGGGTATGTCTGGAGCTCCTGGAGCAGAGGAATGAGCATGGGTGGTTTTCACAGCCATAGAATGGCTGTGTGCTCTTCAAGCCTGAGGCTGCTTCTACCAACTCCATGAATCCTCCAAAAATTTTCAGCTCTGAGTTTTGAGGCATTTTCAGGACCAAGCCATCTTGGTTGACATCCCCCGAGCTAGAAGTTTGTGGCAGACATCCTCTTTCTCCGCTTCTGGAGACTTTTGCTTCTGTAGGGATCTGGATCTCTGGCCAGAGTGTCTCCCTGCTGCTGCACACCTTTGTGTCCTACAACTGCTTTTCTTCGCAAGTTACGTCTAGATCTACAGGAGAGGTGAGAAGGGGCCTTCAGGAGACCCAGCACTACCTGCCAGAGGCCACAGGAGCAGCTGGGTGGGCAAAAACTCTGTCAGTCATTTTTATTCTCACACAAACTCACATAGGGGCACCTGGACATCTAACTAACCAGAACAACAGTTGAACTAGGTAATTTTGTGTGTGTGAATCAGTAACCAATTAGATCATTTCCATTTACTTTTTGCTTTCTGGTTTATCTGGTGATAGTATGTCAAAGTCATTACTCGCTAGTGGTAAGAATCTTCTTCTCCAGAGCCAGACTTTCTGGGTTTGGCTCCAGGCTCACCAGGTGCCAGCTGCAAGACTTCACTCAAATCACTTAACCTTCATCCCTCCAAGCCTCAGTTCCTTCATCTGTAAAGTGGGGATTAGGGTGGTATCTACCTCCTAGGTTGGTTGTAAGAATTACATATGAAATATATGTGAAGCACTTACACTTCTTCCTGGCTAATAGGAAACCCTATATAACTACAATAAAATTTAAATATATATATATATACACACATACACACACACAAGTAATAAGTTATTACCACTATATCATAATTTGGGGAGTCAAAATCTAAATCATGTGAATAAAAATCTAAAAATGAGGAATGTAAAGAAGTACAGATATGAATTGACAAAGTTTTCAGGCCTGTCTCTCCCATGGGTTATTAGCTAAGCAAATGACTGTCAGTTTCATTAAAGCAAAGCAGACAATTTGAACAAAAACACACACTTAATAAATGTCCACTGAGTGCCAAGGTATGAGGTCCATGCAGGGCACTGTGGAAATGCAATGATATAACAGATGACAGCCCAGTGCTGTGATTCAGTGGAGGAGGAAGAGAGATGCACAAATATCATATTAAAAGACAAATGTAGAAAGTGCTATACAATATTCTGTGAAAGAAGCAAAGCACGCCTGCAATTCCAGCACTTTTGGAAGCCAAGGCAGGTGGATTGCTTGAGGTCGGGGGTTTGAGACTGGCCTGAGAAACACGATGAAACTGCATCTCTACTAGCCAGGTGTGGTGGTGGTCACCTGTGTTCCCAGCTACTCGGGAGGCTGAGGCAGGAGAATCGCTTGAACCCGGGAGTCGTAGGTTGCAGTGAGCCGAGATTGTTCACTGCACTCCAGGCTGGGCAACAGGAAAAAAAAAAAAAAAAAAAGAAGGACCAAGCACATAATGATAATAATAGGTACCTGCAGTATAAATCACTCTCATTTTACAAATCAATAGGTGGAGCTTCAAAGATATTAAGAAAATAGCTAAGCTCTCGGACCTGATAAAGGAAAAAGGTAGGATTCAAACTCAGGTCTGCCTGATGTCAGAGTCCTTGCTTTCTCTGCTACACTAGGTTGACTACAAAACATAACAGACACTTCATACAGAAGGTAACATTTCAACTTGACCTCGAAAGATGAGTTGGATTTTCTTTTTCTTTTCTTTTTTTTTTTTTTTTTTTTTTATTATACTTTAAGTTCTGGGATACATGTGCAGAAGAACGTGGAGGTTTGTTACATAGATATACATGTGCCATGGTGGCTTGTTGCACCCATCAACCTGTTGTCTACATTACATATTTCTCCTAATGCTATCTCTCTGCTAGCCCCCCACCCGTCAGGTGCTGGTGTGTGAGGTTCTCCTCCCTGTGTCCAAGTGGTCTCATTGTTCAGCTCCCACTTATGAGTGAGAACATGTGGTGTTTGGTTTTCTGTTTCTGTGTTAGTTTGCTGAGAATTATGGTTTCTAGCTTCATCCCTGTCCCTGCAAAGGACATGAACTCATCCTTTTTCATGGCTCCATAGCATTCCATGGTATATATGTGCCATATTTTCTTTATCAAGTCTATCACTGATGGGCATTTGGGTTGGTTCCAAGTCTTTGTTACTGTGAATAGTGCTTCGATAAACATACATGTGCACGTGTGTTTATAGTAGAACGATTTATAATTCTTTGGGTATATACCCAGTAATGGGATTGCTGGGTCAAATGGTATTTCTGGATCTAGATCCTTGAGGAATTGCCACCCTGTCTTCCACAATGGTTGAACTAATTTACACTCCTACCAACAGTGTAAAAGCGTTCCTATTTCTCCACATACTCTCCAGCATCTGTTGTTTCCTGACTTTTTAATAATCGCCATTCTAACTGGCATGAGATGATATCTCGTTGTGGTTTCTATTTGCATTTCTCTGATGACCGGTGATGAAGAGCTTTTCTTCCTGTTTGTGGGCTGCATAAATGTCTTCTTTTGAGAGTGTCTGTTCATATCCTTCACCCACTTTTTGATGGGTTTGTTTGTTTTTTTCTTGTAAATTTGTTTAAGTTATTTTTACTCTGGATATTAGCCCTTTGTCAGATGGATGGATTGCAAAACTTTTCCCCCATTCTGTAGATTGCCTGTTCACTCTGATGATAGTTTCTTCTGCTGTGCAGAAGCTCTTTAGTTTAATTAGATCCCATTTATCAATTTTGGTTTTTGTTGCCATTGCTTTTGGTGTTTTAGTCATGAAATCTTTGACCATGCCTATGTCCTGAATGGTATTGCCTAGGTTTTCTTCAATAGTTTTTACAATTTTAGGTCTTACATTTAAGTCTTTAATCCATCTTAGGTTAATTTTTGTATAAGGTGTAAGAAAGGGGTCTAGTTGCAGTTTTCTGCATATGGCTAGCCAGTTTTCCCAACACCATTTATTAAATAGGGAATCCTTTCTCCATTGCTTGTTTTTGTCAGGTTTGTCAAAGATCAGATGGATGTGGATGTGTGGTGCTTTTTCTGAGCTTCTGTTCTGTTCCATTGGTCTGTATATCTGTTTTGGTACCACTACCATGCTGTTTTGATTACTGTAGCCTTGTAGTAGAGTTTGAAGTCAGGTAGCATGATGTGTCCAGTTTTCTTTTTGCTTAGTATTGTCTTGGCTGTATGGGCACTTTTTTGGTTCCATATGAAATTTAAAGTAGTTTTTTCTAATTCTGTGAAGAAAGTCAATGGTAGGTTGATGGGGATAGCTTTGAATCTGTAAATTACTTTGGGCAGTATGGCCATTTTCACGATATTGATTCTTTCTATCCATGAGCATGGAATGTTCTTCCATTTGTTTGTTTCCTCTCTTATTTCTTTAAGCAGTGGTTTGTAGGTCCTTCACATCCCTTGTAAGTTGCATTGCTAGGTATTTTATTTTGTTTGTAGCAATTGTGAATGGAAGTTCACTCATGATTTGGTTCTCTGTTTTTCTATTATTGGTGTATAGGAATGCTTGTGATTTTTGCATATTGATTTTGTATCCCGAGACTTTGCTGAAGTTGCTTATCAGCTTAACGAGATTTGGGGCTAAGATGATGGGGTTTTCTAAATATACAATCATGTCATCTGCAAACAGAGACAATTTGACTTCCTCTCTTCCTATATGAATGCGCTTTATTTCATTCTCTTGTCTGATTGCCCTGGCCAGAACTTCCAGTTCTATGTTGAATAGGAATGGTGAGAGAAGGCATCCTTGGCTTGTGCTGG
>NW_012107820.1:2017065-2017884 GCF_000951045.1 Mandrillus leucophaeus | reverse complement strand
CAACTCTCCTTCTCAAACTTGAACATGCAGACAAATCACCTGGGAAGGCACATTCTGGTTTAGTGGATGTGGGATGGGATCTGAGATTCTGCTTTAAAAGCCCTGCCCCTGGTTTAAATTTTGCTACCATCATCTGGAAATTTCTTAAGACCTTTTAAACAAAGAGTCCACATTTTCTTTTTGCACTGGCCCTTGCACACCATGTAGCCAGTCCTGACTAGAAGATCAGATCTTCAAACAATCCTAATACAATCAATTGTGAAGATCATTTAGCTTTTAGGCTTCTCCAGCAGTATTACAATTTCCAGAGGGTTAAAGGAAGCACCTGAGGCAGTGAGAAGGAACACCTGCTAAATCCTGAGCTCTATCTACAGTAGAGGAGCCAGGCTCATTGATTCTGTCGAAAGGCAAAGTGTGATGCAGCCTTGAACATGCCCATCCCAGCGGTGCTAGGGTGTTCAGAAAAGAGGGTGATTGGCAGTGGCAGATGCAGCTGTGTGGTCAAGGAGGCGAAGTATAAAGAGGCTTTTTATTATGCCCTCAAAGGAGTAATTGGAGACCTGGAGAAACTGTAGAAGAGAAGAGTACAAGCTGGCTGGAATCCAGAGGAGAATTCCAAAAGTGGAATTGGAGATAGCAAGAAAAAGACCATGTTAGAGGAATTTAGAGTGGGTGAGAGTTGGTGAGGGCTGAATCTTTGTGGATGGGTAGCCTGTACCTGTCTGAAGGTCACTGGAAGGTAGTGAGCACAGAGGGAAAGAGTGATGAAGGAGTGGGGAAGAAGAACACAGTCTGGAAAACTAACGTTGCAAAGGAGAA